>NW_017264204.1:488019-777089 GCF_001619985.1 Xylona heveae TC161 | reverse complement strand
TGGGTTTTGGAGAAGAAATATCGACCCTAAACCTGTAGGAAAAGTGGGTAGGGTACAGGGTAGGGTTGGGCTTTTAAGGGTTTGGGCGCAGCCTACTTGAAAATATCGTCATCTGGATCAGTGTTGTCATATCTTCACTCATGCCGACTATTTCGATTTTCGCCTTATATTATATCCCTCGTACCCTGTGGCGCCTTTTATTCATCCTTTTCTTCTCCATTTTGTTCTCTGCCAGCCTGACCTATTTCACTACGGCTCGTCGAATCGAGGTTTTCACCGCGGCAGTGGCTCTCGCATCCGTGCAGGTGGTATTCATTAGCAACAACTACATTACCACATAGGTCTCGGTTTTGGCTTTGTCATTGCGTGCATATTTTGTCTGCATTTCTCGTTGTATCTGGTCATTGTCGGTATGGGTGGGTATCATTTCGAACAAAGATCTATGTCTTGTATGTTGCACGATATCCTTTTCCACATCACTGGCGCACATTGCATTTTCAGTTTCTTTTTTGGTCATCATGGGCAAGTTAAAGTTTTATTTCCAATTCAATCCCATTTCAGCCGAGTTTTCCGATTTAGAAATACCCTGTGTTAAATAAACAACTCGAAATTTCCTGGTAATTCATGAAAAAAACCGTTGATTATTCTAAAGAAAGACCGAGGGTCGGTGGAGTCGTGCTTGGATGAGGTAGTACAGAATGTAGGAAGTGGATGCGCCAGCTTTAGCACCTCGCCCGAAATCTCAAGGGATTACCATTTCTTATAACATGAGAAGCGTCATCTGTCATTGGTTCTACATGAACCAAGTTTTCATTTACTAATGAAACCTTCATATGATGTTGACCAACATGCTCCGTAGTTTTGTCACTGAGCCGTTAGCCCCTGGGGACCGAGGGACTCAGCAGGGACCCCAGCTACGGCTAGCCCGAATAGCCCAACTGTGCTGTTTCCTAGGGCGCGAGTCCCTCTAACTTACTGTAAACCATTCCGCTTTCGTCAAAAACACACCGCCGGAGCCCAAGCAGAATCTCTTCCGTCTCATTAACTTACCCGGCGTTTGAACTTCTCGATCAATTCGATCCCGAATTGATTTCTGCTGGGCCTGGAATCGATCAACGCAAGACCAGAATCCATCACACGACACTCAATTGAGCTCAGTCTGATTGTAGCTCTTGATCCAGCACATTCAACTGCTGGCGAGAACCGTTCTATATCACCAACTCGGATGCACAGTGCAGCGTGACTCGACCTCGCAGCTCCGCAGTCCAGTAAAGGGAACGAACGAAAAGCGCCCGCGCCTCCGTGGACTTTACTCCCGTGAAGACGAACGGATTCGCAAGCGCAGCAGAGTCTTCACTATTACCTAGATTCTGTACCAAGGAGGAGGATTTCCACTCTCCGCAAGCAACACCGAAGAAGCCGAAGTCGATCGAGTCTTGGGCGTTTACGAACAAACCGACATCCGGGATACGAGACGCATATCCTTGAGCAATTGCACCTCATCACCGACGCAAAATACAAAAGGCTTTGTTCCGTAGGATCGTTTTCGAAAAGAAAATCTCTTCGACGACAGAAACACAGCAAAGCGCCCTCCGCAAAAGTTCCATCAAGGCTCTATAAACCTCTCTCACACACACACACACACACACACACACACACACGCTACAATGAACGTCCTTTCGAGTTTCCGGTCACTTTTCCGACCATCTCCCTCAATTACCTCCTCCTCTTCCTCGTCAACAATCTTCTCATCATTATGGAAACCTTCCTCTCCTTCTTCCTCAATTCTGACCCGACACGCCGCGGCGCCCTTTTCAAGCACTCCTCGCGCCATGGCCCGAGACAAGGGCCGTCCTAGGACAGACAAACGGATAAGTACGCAACTATTCTCTATATCCCCTCCTCCTGCTGCTCCTAAATAGCCAATCCTAGGAAAAAGACAAGTTATAACTGACAATTTTCTCTCTTTTCTCCAATCCAGCGCTGATCCGATACCACCTCATGCACCCTATGACTCCGCGCCCATTGCGCTTCTCTCGCCTACGCTCGCTGCGCCACTGGACGATTCACCGTGCCTGGCTCCTGTACCGGCGCCAGCAGCTGCAGGCCAAAGAGCGGTCCCTGGAGCGACAATACAACTCCATGCGCGACGCATGCGAGGAACTGCGCGCCCATTCGGGGCCCGAGGGTGCTCGCCTTTTCCGCGCGTCCCAGTCCAAGAAGGGCATCTGGCAGGGCGTGCCTGTCGAGTATGCCCGTCTGCAGACGGACGGACCGCCGCGGGATGGATTCAATGAGGGATGGACCAGATAAGATACTAAGGGACGAGTTGTTTATTGCTGGAATTTTAGGTTCTGGTTTCTATCTATATCCTAATTTGCGGGAGCCGCGATGCACGCGCAGGGCTGTGAAGGGGGGTCTTTTCTATATGGAAAGAAGATGGAAGCGAAAAGAATAGTGAGCTGAGGGGCGGGGAAAAAAAATAAAGGCGATTTAGCTGGGGAGAAAATCATGGAGCAAGCTGCAAAAGGACCCAATTGGACTGCAGGGCTTTTCCCTTTCTTTTTCTGGATGTGTATATTATTATCTTCTTTTCTTTTACCTTTTTCGTCTTAACGTTTATAAGCATTGCATGTAGATTTACCTTTATGATCTATATATAGCTGGACAATTGCATTTAAAGGGAAATATCTCTGCTAAATTCACATAAGCAAGTCAAGTCGAGTCAAATTCAGAGCGAGAAAGAAATGGTTCGAAATTCATGTTTATTGGTAGAAGGAAAGCTGTATTAGGAAAGAAATAGTCTGAAGAAATAGTCTAGGTCGAGAACAAAAATGTAAAATGAATTAATAACCTAGAAAGTGTTACTAGTAAGACAGATTGACCGTGTTGAAATGTAAAGGAAAGGAGAAAAAGACATAGTCATGTCATGCCAAGCAATGCAATATACGAGATGTGGAACCGATAGATGCATTAGAAGCCATGCCATGCCACGAGTTCAGAGAAAAAGGAAAAGATCAAAACACGCCGCTCACATGGGAAATGACGGCGAATACGAAAAATGAAGATAATTGAAAGACAGATGAAATAAAAAGGAGAGGAAAAAACCACACATTTCCGCCACAATGAAAGAGTAGATCCAAGGAAAATATAAAGCTAAGAGTGCAGCTGCAATTAAGGAAAGGAGATGTATGTGACGTGTGAAGAAAAATAGAAGTTCAAAATATAAAGGAAAGACGACGCGAATGTCTTGAAATTGTCAGAGAACAAATATGCAAAGAATCATTTTTGCAGAACAAAGCAGACATTTATCCATCAGTTCAAAAAAGGAATGCATATAACAATAAAAGGGTGTATCTCTGCCGCATGTGTAACGTGATAAAAATAAAAGTTGACGGACTTTTCCTCCACTCCATCTCTTCGCGCTCTTCCTCATATAATAACGAGAACGAAGGTGTATATGTCGTATGTTCGAGATTGTTTTGCTGTTCCAACATATTCGGCTAGATCGTTTCCCACAGACGCTGATCTGTGCATTACATGCAAGTAGATGATCCATTACCGCGGCTCCCTCCGCCAAAGGCAATTGTGGCGGGAGAAAAGGTTACAAAGTAAAGCTTTTGAGACCAAGCTGCGAAAGGTATTGATGAGCTCGGCTCATAAGATGACGCAGCATCCAGTACTCTCTCCCTTCTCAAAGGTCAATAGCGCTGCTCGAGTGGCCGCTTCGAAAACATCGTCCACGCCTTCTCCAGTCAAGGAGGAGCACTCAAGATATCGTCGGGCGCCGATCTCATGTGCAACATCGTGGGCATCCTTATTCGAAACAAAGCTCAGTGACTTTTTACGCATCTCTTCAACGGCGAGCGGATCTTCGCGAAGATCTTTCTTCAAGCCAACCAAAATAATCGGGACATTTGGGCATCGCTCCGTGGCCTCTTCCACCCACTAATTTTTTTTTCGAACGGTGTCAGTTTCACGTATCTATTCCAAGCATGCCATGAGAGCATGTCGGCGAGTAACGCTCGGTGATTGCCTACCTTGTGTTTGACATTGTCAAGAGAATCCGGTGTGTCAATGGAGAATCCAACAAGAATGACATGTGCCTTTGAATATGCAAGAGGTCGTAAACGCTCGTAATCTTCTTGGCCAGCCGTATCCCATAATGCAAGTTGGACAGACTTGCCGTCCACTCTACAGTCCGTCACGTAATTCTCAAACACTGTCGGAACCTAGGCAGGTGCATTAGTACGACGGTGGGGATAGAGCAGTGATCGGAACTCAGCCTGCGAAAGGCGCGTCTCGAAAAGGACAACGGATGACGTACATAATGCTGCAAAGAGCCCGTTAGCTTTATTAAATGCCGTCTTTGCTGCGACAAGGGGGACACTTACTGTTGGGAAATATCCAAGAGTAAATACGCTGAGTAAACTCGTTTTTCCGCAGGCACCATCTCCAATGATAACCAGTTTCCTGCAAATAAACCCCAGATTAGAATGACTATATTTAAATCCGCCACGTGAGAACAACTGAAAACTATGTATGTTTGCCAGATAATCATCCAAGCCGCGAGGATTCAAGATGTCATTGTACGCTCTTGAACGAAAGAAGGGCATCTTATATGTAGTACTGCTTGCGATAGCGTAATTCGAAGCATCGCAGTTCGTGGTATCCATGGATTTATTCGAGTTCACGCCAGAAAAACAGTAAGGTAAAGTAAATATGCGGCGTAACCGCTATGAAAAGCCCAATCTTACATACCTTCGCATAACATTTTGTCCCGCCTGCGACATTTTGGTTTCCCGCCTATTGGGTTTTCAATTGACCACGTCCTCAGTCGTGGTCTACGACGGCTGCCTACGGCTACCGGCCGATTGCGTTGAGGAGACAGCTGTGTAAATTTAAACAAGCTTGTCGAAGGGAATTATCGTAATTTGGCGTCAGATAACAGCGTCAAAAGGGCGAATGTCGGGGGAGACAAGTGGAAAGCGACCGCCGAGAGACAAGGTACGTAAGTCGAGATTTGGAGGAAAGTATTGTAGAGGAATTCGACAATTGAGGCCCAGAGAGACGTGCGTGCTTTGTATTGAAGTTGCGAGTAAAGGCTTTCGCAACCAAGTCTATGGTAAAATGCAGAATCTCTTAGACCTGAGAGTGTTTTGAAACCGTAGCTGAGGGTCGGCAGGTTGGCCGGTAGGGACGATGGTTGTTCAGTGGGTTGACCGTTTACTCAATTTACTGAGAAAGGGCCCTCCTGGGACTCCGTGGTCCCTTTCTCCGCCGGCGGGTTTTGGGCTGAGTCGTATCGACGCCGCGAAAGTGACCGGGGTGTGGGCTGTGCTAAGCTCCCCTCGCTCTCGTGTCCGAACCTTCGCAGGAAGTACGAAAATGGTGCGTCGGCAAAGCGAAGCAGGTACTAGCTGTCGCCGTTCGAGCCAGAGCGTGAGTTAACCGCCAGGCGGATCGAGGAAATGATCGGCTGCCGGCCTCTGTTCGCTCTGAGCTTTGATAGTTAGTGGACCTCTCGAAATGTTGTTTATTGCTAACGGTTTCTAACCGTGGTCGAAATATTACCACCTATCTGACTTTGTGTGAGAATTCGTAAGTAGTGAGGATAAAAGGAATAATCAAGATTAATAATATCTAGAAAGCGGGGAAGAGCAAATTGGAGGCGCTAGGAGGATGAGGAATTGGGCGAGATAGAAATGGAAATGGAATGGAATGATGGAAACGAAGGTGGTCGAGAAGAGAACAAGTTGGCTGGCGACGGATAATGATATGTGTGTGGTTTGGGGTCTGAGAGTAAGAGCGTAGAACATCGACCAACATCAACTTATTGCCTTCCTGCTACAAGACGGAGTGGGAGTATAGGGCGTCTATCGCGCCAATCCGATCTATAAAGTCGCTAATTATAACTGCAATTTATAACTGTGATTCTGTATATCTATCGCTAACGAGTGAGTGGTTCCTGTATCGCGGTATTATTTCATAACTACTCCGGTACGTTATTTAGGTCAAAGTCAGGAAAATTGCAATGCTCAATCCACAACAGCGAAGCGATGTTTACATTGAACAAAGTTAGATTGGTTGAAAATCATCACGAATATTTACATTAGATGAATACTATTCCTGACAGACAGGGGAATCTCATGTATACATCAAGTAGTTGAATATATAATGAAGCCGCATGACGGTGGCGTATTGGATACGCGGTGATCTTACGGAGTATATTCCGCCACAAACAATCGCGTTTGCAATAATCCGTGAGGTTGCCATGCAGTCTGGGAAACGGTACTTAGCAAGCACACTGATTCAAAGTAATTGGCAGTTTGCTTTTCTGCAGGAGATTTATATTGGAAGATGCAACCAAACATTTAGAGGACAAGTGATCTCGTCGCCACGGAAGACGCTCTGCTGAAAATGATTGGCTCGCTAACATTTCCCAAAGGAGCAGGCATGCCTCTCATCCCGGCCAATGTCTCTGTTGCTCGACCGCCTTCACGTTCACCATCAACCTCCTTCTTCTGCTCATGTCCGCCGCTTTTACCGTCTTCTGACCCTCGAGGATCGATATCTTTGGTCTATAGGCGTAATAAGTAGTATCTCCGCCACACTTTCGTGGTTATCTTACCCTATTCCGTCACCTTTGGCCGCCTAGGGAGCCTTGGTGGTGGACCGAACTGACGAGAACCCTTGAAGAAGCGAGCTGCCCATTTGGAGGGGCATTTGACCATTGTTGCTCAAGCCTTTTGTCCCCACCCGTCGCCGTGAGTAGGATACCACGAGCGTTATCGAGTGTGTCCTTGCGCATGCTTTTACCTCCCGCCGAGGCTGATCCAGAAACGCCGTCTCTCTAGGTTGCCGAACATCGATCGCCAACCGTGATGGTGCAAAACGCGAGAGGTGCCCCGGTCATCAACGGTACCCAACCAAAAATCAACATGACGAATCCTAGGACAACAGGAGCTGAAGCCAGTGGAAACATTGCTGCTTCAACCCGCGATTCAGCTACTGTCTCTGTGAACCGGAAGAAGCAAAAGAGACGTCAGAAGCAAGCGGCTCGCCTTGCCGCCGAGCAGACCTTGAGCAATGGCGATGCGCTCAAGGCCAGTTTCGTTGAAGTTGGACGTGTTCCGTCAAGCCAGACGAGCCGGCAGCAGCACCCAGCCTCTCAGATTCAGCCCCTTCAATCCGAACTTGACGATGGCGGCAGCCAAGGCGACGAAGACCTGGAGGCCACCCACGCGGAAGACATTGACGACTCCGATGATGACGAACCCATCTATCATGACGCCGCGGGGGTAAACGGCGGTGGCTTCCAGACAAGCCATATGCTGGCGAGCGCTGGCAAGCGCTCCAAAAAGAAGAAGAAGAATAAGCGGAGATCGCACTCCGCTGCTGCTCCAGGCAGCGCTACTTCCATATCAACTCCATCCGGCTCTCAAGCGCATTTCCCACCACCGCCACCGCCGTTGCCGCTTGCAGCATCCGCCCTCCGGTCTGCTCACAAGGATCGCATTTGGAATACATCGACACAGGAGGAACGGGAACGGATCAAGGATTTTTGGCTCTCCTTGGGCGAGGATGAACGCCGATCACTTGTCAAAGTAGAGAAGGAAGCCGTTTTACGGAAGATGAAAGAGCAACAGAAGCATTCATGTAGCTGCACTGTCTGTGGCCGTAAGAGGACCGCTATTGAGGAGGAACTGGAAGTTCTTTACGACGCCTACTACGAGGAACTTGAGCAGTACGCCAATCATCAGCAGACCCGCATCGAGGACGGCGGCCCAATGATGCCACCCCCGAGACGGTATGGCCACCCGATTGGGCGCTTACCACCTGACCGATTGCCCCCATTGGTCCACCCGCCGCATTCTTCTCACGGTCGAATACGTGAACTAGGCGATGAGGAAGACGACGAGGAAGCCGAAGAAGATGAATACAGTGACGAAGACGACGAAGAGTACAGTGACGAGGAACCAGAGGAGGAGCCTCGAGGACCCGCCGCCGACTTTTTCAACTTTGGCAACAGCCTAACAGTTCAAGGTCAGGACTGAGAAACAATTCCCCGCGAAGTATCGACCCGCCAACCAATAAACTAACGGCATGCAGGTGGAATCTTAACTGTGGCAGATGATCTGCTGAAAAACGACGGGAAAAAATTCATCGAGATGATGGAACAGCTCGCTGAGCGCCGGATGCAACGGGAAGAGGAAGCACAGTATGCAGCTTCGGCATTGTCTCACTCTTCCATTGGCATGCAGCATTCTCACGCAGGGCATAACCACGGACCTCTCCCTGAAGAGGATGAATATGACGATGAGGATGAAGAGGAATATGACAGCCAAGAAGAGGAAGAGGACTATGATGACGACGAAATGGTACGGAAAAAGACATTTTTTACGGCAAGATCATATCGTCTGCTTGGACTTTGCTAATGTGGCCTGAAATAGGATACGATGACAGAAGAACAGAGAATGGAAGAAGGTCGGCGAATGTTTCAGATCTTCGCGGCTCGCATGTTCGAGCAGAGAGTCCTCACGGCATATCGGGAGAAAGTGGCCCGAGAGCGACAACAGAAGCTCCTCGAAGAATTAGAAGAGGAATCGCGCCTTGATGTTCAACGAGAAGCTAAGAAAGCGCGTGAGGCTCAAAAGAAAAAGGATAAAAAACGACAGCAGAAGCTGGCAAAAGAAGAAGAGCGTACTCGAAAAGAAGCCGAAAAGGCGGCCGAGGAGGCAGCTGCAAAAGCACTCGAGGAGAAACGCCTTGAGGAGCAGCGCCAAAAGAAGGAGGAGCAACGGAAGAAGCGTGAGGCGGAACGAAAATCACAGGAGGAAGAAAAGCAACGCAGGGAGGCGGAAAAGCAAAGACGTTTGCGGGAAGAGCGTGAACGCCAGGTGGAAGCTGAGCGAAAAGCGCGAGAACAAAAAGAGCGAGAAAAGAAAAAACGCGAAGAGGCCAAGAAGGAGCGAGCGGAACGCGAGGCTAAAGAAAAGGAAGCGCGCGCAAAGAAGGACCAAGAGGAACGGGAGCGCAAGGAGAGAGAAGCGAAGGCTAAGGCCGAGCAGGAAGCTCGGGAGAGACTTAGGAGGGAGGAAGAGGAGCATGCCCGTCAATCAGCGCATGCGATATCATCAGCACCTCCTCAACAGGCGCAAAAAAGAGCTTCTCAACCGGGCAACATTCCCCTACCCCCCGGATTGCATCATCCCCATCAGCCTGCCGGCCTGCAATCACCGCATCCTCAAGTTGCCACTCCCGTTGTCCCTAAAGCCTCAACTCCAGTGCGACCACGCCAAATGTCTCAACAAGGATCACACGCCTCATCTCCGAAGTCTACTCAGGGAAATGCAGTTCCCACTCCTGGCACTCCGTCTAGCAATCCTGTTCTCCAACATCAAACTGGTCTTGGACCTATTGGACCTCCTGGAAAGGCAACAACCCAACCTCCACCTTTGCAGCACTCCCAACCGTCATCTCCCATGCCTGTGCTAGGTGCTCCGCCAGGCATTCATCCCCAGCAAGCTCCAGGTTTCCCCAATATTTCACCGCTCGGCCTCGCCGGCTTCCCAGCGAGCCAAGCACCCCTAATGCCCGGTCTTAGTCGAGGACCTCTTGGTCATGATGTACCTTTGTACCCCCATCAACCATCTCCAATTGGTCCGCAATACAGACCGTACATGCCTCCAACTGGGGCAGGAATTCCGCCTGGCGTTAACGGAATGATGAGGATGCCTCAAGGACGTGGTCCGATGGATGCTGCTCATGGTTTACCTCACCAGCTATCAAATATCATTGGCGGTTCAAATGCATCACCAGGATACGGAATGGCGAGAGACGCTATGCCGACCCATTCCCATTCACGAGGGCCATCTGCGTCATTCGATCGTTCCAGCTTCGAAAATCCCCATCCTGCCTTGACAGGTCTTCCAATTGGTCGACCGGCTCCTATCCAGCGACCCTCAAGTGTGGCACCGAACCAGCGAGGTGAAGAAGACAAGCCTATCAAATCCGATATTGACGACCTCAGCAGCGCTTTGGGCAGCAGCGCACTCTTGGACGACAGTGACGAGCCATTCCCAGCAGAACCGGCCGACAATCGGCGAGGAAGTGCCGCGCCCCCTGCTCCTCCGCGGGCGGCTAGTCTCAATTTTGGCTCCTCGCCGTTATTTGCCGAACGTAGGTTTTCTGAGCATTTACCTTCTTGAGATATCTAGAGCTAACAGTTCAATTGCTTTTGTAGCAGGCAAACTTGGAGGTTTCGGTTTTGGCAGCCAGATGGGCGCCCGGCCCCAGTGGGGATGGGGAGCTCCGACCTCTTCATTTGGCACCACTGACTTGCCTGGCGCCGGCCTGTCATCTAGTCTGCCTGGTAAGATTTGCCTTCTCGCTCATGATAATTTTTTTTTTCCCTAAAGCACCAGCTGACATGTCTGAATTAAGGGTCAGGATGGTCGAATCCCTCGGCATTTGGCTTGATGGGCGCACAGCACCGGTCCAGCAATTCACGGCCCGTAACTATTCGTCTAATGACGTGCCAAGCCTGCAAGCAACTTACGGCCAATACCAAAGGTGGAGACGGGTTTCATGATGTCCAGGACGTCCTTGAACAGGTTAACCGGAGCCGACCTGGCCATGAACCTCCCATCCTGATGAAAGACATGCTCGACATATGTGAGACCGAAGGTGACTTGCAAAATGGAGGCGGCTCCTTCATCCTCAAAGATGAAGGACCAGGAGAGGCTGGTAGTGGTGCTCGGCCACGCGTTCGATACGAGGCCGATACAGACTTGCCCTTTGGTGCCCGTCAACGGAGAAGCATAGCTCCTGGCGAAATAGGCAGTCCAATTCCGGGCAATAGCATTCCTGCATTTGGGGCGTCTTCGAGAGCTTTTTAAAAAAAAATTCTGGCACCCGCGTTTTCTTTTCTGGGTTCTTCAAATGGGTCTCTGGGATTTGCTTCAGGTTTGAATTTTTTTTTTGCTTGCTGGCTATCCATGAGACGTGCATAATGGGCTCTTACTCTGGTCTCGCAAGCTCAAGTTTTGTCAGGATTTCTATGACGTTTTCAACAGGAGTCTCTGATTTGAAACCTGTCCTCGATGAATTTCTTCGAACTTGTCTCTTGTTCCGAATTCCCAAAAGGGCTTTGATCTCTTTTAAGAGGTCCTTTCCCTTGTGTTATCTCTTCCTGTTGCCCTTATTTTTTTCCAATTTTCGTTTTCATTTCGCCCTTGTCGATTTATATCAAGGCAGGATCTCTCACGGCATGTTTGTTCGTCACACGCTCTACTGCGTCTGTTGCGCTTATCGCGCAACCATGTTTTTTTCTGCTACAGTACGCTGGTGGTGTGTATTTGCGCGAAACGCGCGGGTAAATTCTAGTTTAGTTCTCGACCATGATTTCTCCTTTGCTCTATCTCGTTTCGGAACCCACGTCGGCGAACTGATTGAATCTGGCTTTTTTTTCCCTACCTTTTTCCATGTTTTCACTTTTCTTTTTGTCAACAAATCTTAGTACCACCACCATAGCGATTACTGTTTCTACTACTATTACCCATTATCAACGTTAACCGATAAACAATGACGACTTATTATGCCATTGTCATGATATCTTACTTTCTTTACCATTGCTTCTGAAGAATGAGACTACCATACGTGGCCTGATAGTCCTCGTGCTTTGCTTGGTTGGCGGAAAGCAAAACCTCCAGGGTACCCTGACTCGATAACGATGGTGAATTATTAAACTGCGCTAGAGGTGCATGTCTCACCTGCCATCTGGCGCTATACCTTATCCATGGTGCTGATCATGTGGTCTGGAGCCTCTTTGTTTCCTTCGTCGTTGCCTTCTAGGCTTCTTCTGTCATACTGAACCCTTAATCAAATTTGAATTAACTATATCATTTTGGGAGGAAAAACAAAAATCAAATATAAGTACAGCATGCCTCTTGGCATCGTAGTGGAAGTTAGGCTCGACGGGAAGTTTTTCTTTACCTGGTTGCAAAGTAAAAGCACTGATATAATTTGTCGCTGGGAGTCAAGCAGTCATTTTGAATGAATATTGAAGGTGATTCGAGTTCTAGTGAAAGACTGCAAGGAAACATTTCCATTGCGCAATGCGGATACATAGATTTTAAAGGAGGTAGAACCGTGGACAATCTAAATACATTTGCAAAAATGTAACTATTGCAGAGATGAGTGAGCCCGCTGCCCTTTCAACTGCTTTGATCCGAGTCAAGCCGCAATGCGAAAATTTGAAAATGCTGCTAAGAGACTCAATATGGCACCGCACGTCCCTCCTTTGCCCACAAACGCTCTGCATCGCTCAAGAAGGGCGGAGGGGCCAATCCATTGATTCTCCACTCTTCTCTGATTCCATTGACAACGCTATACTCCCATTCAAGGCCTCGCTCGTTTAGGAATGGAATGAGAACACGGTCGATTGCCTCGTGGAAACGAACCATACGAACGGGATCTTTATCCAGCTGGACGGCAAGATGCTCAATGCTGAATCTGACAAAATCGTTTCGAGGTTTTCCGGCCACAAAAAATTTGTCTGTCGGCACTTCAACGTAGATAACGTCTACGTAGAAGTCAGGAAGGGTCGCAGGTGGCTTCGAGTAGAGGTCGGTAATGAGCTGGGCTAATTTGGCCTGGTCAGGAGGAGCAATGGCTCCAGTGGCATGGTAAATGCGCCAAAGAGGCATATCGTTGCGGTAAAGCGAGTGAAGAGGACAAGAGATGTTTATAAACTGAGGACGGGTTCTGAATAGAAAATGAAAATTGATTCCGAATTGAAAATCTCTTGAGATGTCTCAAACCCCATACAAAAAGCCGACCCTTTTATAATGCCCTGTGACTCAAAACACTCAACAATTTCCGTCTTTGCAAATGCTGGGGATCACAAACGCATCATTTGGACAACCGGCTGACCGTCACAGGTATTAAACCTTGAATGTGATTGGTGAGATGGCTCTTCCGGTCCTTCTCATCGACCATTGGATTTCATATTATTCAACATCCCGAGTGCACGTCTGTTCGGTGCAAGGACAAACTTCCTGTGCTGTTGAAAATAATCCCAACAATCCTTTCTTTTAATGAAGATGAAACAGCCATTGATTCTTCGCTTGGCAAATTCAACCTGCGTTCTAGTATTAGTACTATGATTTTACTTTAAATCATCTAAGCTCTTTGCGGAGAGAATCTATCACGATTACTGGTTCGACGATGTTGAAACGGGTTGATTACCGTCACTATACACAACCTCGGTCAAACGTTTTGCCATGGATTACTAACCCAGACCGATCCAACAGGGAACCTTTCCTGAAATGGAAGGATCAAGTCTTGGCAAATGCATAGCTTAACTTTATATTTTTAGCTTCGTTGCTAGGAAGAATGTTGGTCATCACCAGAAGAGATCGCCGTTGCCTTGGTTCTTCTTCGCTAGATCAAAAATTAGAAATCCAGAGTTCAAAGCATTGGAAGATTAACCCACCATCCCGATGGTCTGGGATCTTGGGCCGAGGCTTTTTTCGCATGATGTTAAACATCCCTGAAGCCCACTCGAGACACTACCATGCTGAGGACGAACGATGTCGTCGATTAATTTCAATAAAATACAGTTTGTCAACGGATTTCAACCGGGTGGTTCTGCCGCGACTGGGAAGCTGCAGCAGCATATCATCTCTTCCCATAGAGCGCGCACAGCACATGCCAGAGCGAGGCTCCGTCGGACTCGAGATTATCACGCGGCCAAGGCCCGTCAGCTGAGGCTACCGGTTCAAAAGGAGGGTGCTACAGAGAATGACCAGGGTGGGGAGGACGTAACCTCGACCTCCTCTATGGAACCTGATGCCGCGATCTCAGATGCAGAACTCTTAGGCGTTCTGTCGAGCTCCACAAGCCCGCTTTTGGTGAATCGACTTGACGCACACGAGACTTTTCCGGCCCCTGTCAAGCCTTTTGAATACCCTTTGTTTCACCATTGTAAGTTTTCAACATTGGGATTATTGTGACACCGGGGTGTTCTAATGCTCACTTGCTTGAGATGTGAAAATGGTCATTCCCGCCTCGATTACCCACTGCAAAAAACTCAGTAAGCAAAGAAGTTACGCAGAAAGAATGTGTACGGAATGGGTCCGCCTCGCCCTTATGAATGAAGGCTTTCTCAGCGGTATCCTGCTTGTTGCAAGTCGTCATCTTTCTATGATCTATCATTACAACCAAATTAAGAGCCGTGAGCTCACCCAGCTCGCACTCCAGTATAAGGTGACCTGTGTAGGGAGCTTGAACCTGTCCATCACTGCAAATCATTCGTCAAAATTCAGCGACTCAACAATCGCCCAGGTTATAGTATTAACATTGGATGAGGTGGGACTCATCTGTATATATATATATTGAATCCTTTCCCATAGCTGACAAATGCTATAGATAGCTCTGGGTGATCTACTCATGGCTAGAAACCATATGCGCGGCGCAATCAGGATGGTAGAGCTCAATGGCGGGCCTGCGACCCTTGGGCTTGATGGTTTTCTTGAGCTTGTCTTCCACGACTTCGTCAGTGAATTAGGAATGCTGCCTGGTTTGCCGGATCAAGCTCCATCCGCTCCATGCGGCGGTGCATTTCATGGTCTCTAAACTTCGTTATATGCTTAATTTTCTGTCACTTTTGGGCGATTTGAGTGGCTAAGCTCTTCATAAAATAATATATTTCTGTCTATTATATCCGGCATGAAAACGAAAAGCAAAACGCCATGCGTCAAACCTGGGGACTTGTCACCAGCGAATATTCTCTAGATATTGTTGCATGTATGATCTTCGGTATTGACACCCCTGCATTTAGTCTCACTTTTCGCCAAGAAGTGATCCTTCCTTTTTTGGAAGAATCATCCACCACCAGATTGGAGCACAAGCTTGATTTGTCAGATGCAGAGGAAACAGGTTGACGGTTGTATTGACCGAGATGGATTATAAATCACACAATGTCTTCAATCTGGGGATCTATAAATCTTGGCTCATTTCCGGGCAATGAGTTTGAGCATTCATTAGCAACTTCATCAGTATTCAGGAACATAAACAGCCCGAGCCTCAGATATCTTTCAAAATATTTTCATTTCTTACATTTTCAACCATGCCTGGATCAACCAAGATAGCTATCCCCGAGGGATCTCGTGTCCTTGTCACTGGCGTCAATGGCTTCGTGGCCTCCCATGTAGCCAGCCAGCTGTTGGCGCGCGGCTTCAAGGTACGAGGTACCGTCAGGGACCTGGAGAGGACATCCTGGGTCATCAACGATACTTTCAAGACTTACGCAGAACGCGGTGACTTTGAGGTTGTCGAAATTCAAGACTTCACCGCCGATGGCGTTTACGACAATGCCGTGAAGGGAGTGTCGGCGATTGCCCATGTGGCATCCGTTGTCACCTTCGCACCGGACCCGGAAACTGTCATTCCTCAGACCGTAGCGGCCACCGTCCGAATTATGGAGGCAGCCCTCAAGGAGCCATCAGTGAAGGCTTTCGTTTATACCAGCTCAATCGCAGCCGTCACCATGTCCGTGCCTGGGAACACAACACATGTCGACCGGAACACGTGGAATGACAAAGCCACCCAGCTTGCTTGGTCTCCTCCACCGCCTCCTCATGATCAGAACACACAAGGCAGCATGGTCTACATGGCAAGCAAAGTCGCGGCGGAGAAGGCTGTATGGAAGTTTGTCGAGGAAAAGGCCCCACACTTTAGGGTCAACTCTGTCTGCCCTTCTATGATTATGGGTGAACCACTCAACAACACCCATCTTGAGTCGGTGGGGGCCTGGCTCAGGTATCTATGGGATGGAAATGTATCAAACATTGCACGTTTCCCGGCTAGTAAGTATATCTTTTGGTCCCTCTGCTATGTACTCCCATTTTGAGAAGTGGTGTGGAAAGTGTTCGCTGTTCTATGATTGAAACTAACGGGATCCTGGAAATAGCCTTTCATATCGATGTCAAGGACGTTGCCTTGCTGCATGTTGCTGCCATTTTAGATCCAACAGTCAAAAACGAGCGCCTCCAGGCTTGGGCAGAAAACTGCAACTGGAACGACATACTTGCAATCATGCGCAGGTTGTACCCCCAGCATCACTTTGTCGAAGATTTCCCAGACGCGACAAAACTTAGCATCACCACCGATTTCACGCTGCCTTTGTCCTTGCTGAAAAAATGGGGAGACCAGGCTGGTTGGAGGACACTGGAGCAAACTGTCCCAGATAACGTCAATCCACTTGCGGAACGGGAGCTAAAGGCCTGATATTAGCTCCAGTTCCCTTTTGTTTTTATTTTATTTTATTTTTTTTGAATTTTTTTTCTAACAATGTCAATGTCAATGTCTACTATATTCATGTTCTAGTAATATACAAAATGTACAAATGTGAAAATTCTCCTAGTAAATATGGTGGTGGTTGTTAGTTGTTAAGGCATGCAGGTTAGTTTTAGGAAACAACTCGCACTTTGAAGGATGAAACATCCTGCCTCAGGCATGTATCAACTGTCAAGCAACATCTAGTAAGTGATAAATATATCCATTCTCAGTAGGACATCCAAACCAGTTAAGACTGGCACGGACCACGGTGCTTGGGCATTCGATATACTCCTATAATCTTATTGATCGATCATTGGAGGGTTCCTAACTTCCTATTGAAAGCTACAGCCTACGTCAGTCCGAAAAGCATTATAATAGGCTATAGCAGTATATTGACCAAAAAGCCCAAGGAGATAAAAAAACAATAATCACCCCCCCATAATAACATACGAGAGAAATGAGGATTTATTATTTTTCTCAAATAATAAAGGGAAAAACGAAACAAAAGAGAAAAAGAAAAACAAAAAACACACAAAGGTCAAAAAAATGAGGGCTCAACCGAGGATCGAACTCGGGACCTGTCACATCCAAATTTCAAGTTACAAGCAGTAAGATGAGGCCAAAGCGGCGTCAACAAACAATTGCAAAACCCAAAGCGACAATCATACCACTAGACCATTGAGCCAATGGTGAAACGCCGCTGATTTCGGCTGCCAAAGCAGGTAATGTAGCTTCGTCACTTGGAGATGAGATAACTAACAGGTACCTCAATCCAGCGAGCCTCGGGACTTCGTTCCAAGATCAAGTTAAAAGTTGGCATGAAATTCCAAACCAAAATAAGTAAATAATAACTGGCAACGGCGCGCCATGCGTTCTACTAGTCTACTAGTCTTCGATTGCGGCTTGTGATTAGAGGTACAGTGATACACGCTTTAACTCTCGGCCCGTATCCGCCATAATCCCCGGCTCCCCTTGCCCCACCTGTCCCCTTCCCGCTCCGCTTTCCCCTCTCTCCCCTCACCAAAAAACCATAAACACATAAAAGAAACAACAACAGCCCGAATCCTTAAAGTTCCGTAAACTACCATGCCGAACCCGCGGAGGGGTTGAAATTGGTGTGCTTTCCTCACCTGTGCCTGTCAACACGGGCCAGTTACCATTGGCAATACCATAAACCGAGCTCACCACCCGGGACTTCGCCCTTGGCTGCTAACTGCACTTGCCACCGCCTCTCGTCCCTTCTACAGACATGGCAAAAAGGGGCTTAGTGGGCCAGTGACCAGGCTGACCACCCAGAGTAGACTTTACGAAAAAGTCTACTCTGGGTCGCAGCAGCAAAAGGGCGACCCACAGAGGAGCGCCGGGCACGACCAAAGGAACGTTTGAATCGCTCCTTCAATGTACCCGTGCTCCATCTGGTCCTGCCAAAACTGCAGGAAGCTCGCCCAGCGCCACCGACGTCGCCAGGCATTGGGGATGTCATCCCCAAGTGCTCTGGCAACGTACGCCAGAAGCCGGGCCACAAAACGGGCCACGGCTTCTAGCGCGCGGAGCAGCGCAATGACGCTGGGTTGGAGCCGGCCCGGAAGGCTGGCCGCCGCGTCCATGGCATTATGAAGCCGGACGCGGCCGCGAGTCAGGCGCGGATAGTGGTGATGCTGATGCACAGCACCACCGGCAGCCGCGCCTGACGAGCTGGGCCCACCACCAGAGCTAGAAAATGCCAGTGAAGACACTGACTCTGGTGGTGTGTGCTCTGGGGAAGGGCCAGGCCAGCGCCACGACGGCGTACTGACCGTTAGCCGCGACCCCAGAGACGCAATGGCCCAGGATCCGTTTCTCCACCACCGCCGGAGGTTTGATCCAATCGTCTTAAATGAGACGTCGGAGCTCCGTGGTGGGGAGACCCGGAACCGGGGGTTGGGGTCCTCCCCACTCCCAGCGGCCTCGAAAGGCGGCTCTCGCAAGCCGCCTTCCTCCAGCCGCTCCCATACCCCGTACGCAATGTCGGGGTTGACCGGACACACTGGTCCGGGGAGTGGCGAATACGCCAATGCCAAAGGCTTTGGAACTGGCCCAGGCACAGGTGAGGAACGTCCGAACAAGTCGGACGGCATCGTCGGTGGGACAGATGCAGCACGAGAGGAGGGCCTCTCAAAGAGGCCCCCTCTACCCCTCACCTCCGGCCACAAGGGCCGGGGTGGGTCAGGGAGCGGGTCACTCCACGCAGCCGTTCTCCGCACCCGAGGGATCAGTGCCCTCAGGGGAGTTGCGAGAACGGCGGCGGCCTCCGTGGAGGACCCGCTGTGACCGCCGGGGAAGTTTTCCCCGGGGATCGCTTCGGCGTCACCCAAAGGCGGTGACGCCAAAGCACACTGGGAGGGGTGCAAAGACCCCTCCCAATGCAGAAGCCAGTCCAATGTCCTGGCTTCAGAGGATCCTAGGATCAAATTCGATCCTAGGATCCTACTACTCGAGCCTGACCGGCTAGAAGCGCAGTCAGGCTCGAGCTCCCCTCTCATGGTTGACGCATGAGAGGGAGACCCGAGAGCTCGAAACAAGCTATTTCGAGCTCTCGGGTCTGAATCCACACCAAGGGACCGTGGCCCTTGGTGCGGTTCCCCGGGGGAGTCAGAGGATGAAATCTCCCCCGGGGGTGGACCAGAAGGGCCGCTTCCTTCTGAGCCATGTTGGCTGCCGCATTGTGCGGTGCCAACGGGCGAGTCCCTCATAGGAGTGACTGTTATCTTATCAGCTTGAGATAGCCAGCCAGTGAAATAGTCTCCTGACTTACCGTAACGCCCATGAGGGGGCCGTAAGGCCAGCTTGCCGGCCCCCTCGTTGTGAACACTCTGAGCCACACCACCTGCTAAGCGTCAATTAATGTAGGTCTAAGTGAGAAAGAAGCCGACTTTACCTGTGCGGTGTGGCTCAGTCGGGCCACTGCTTATGTATGGCCCGTAAGCGCTGAATTCTGGAATCTCGTTAGCGTTGTTCCGAAGAATGATAGACTAGAGTACTTACCTCTCAGGCATGGCCGCAGGATCGGCCCGTAAGGATGAGTGCGATCCGTTCTCGAGGAATTTGGTGATGAGTGCTTGGATGCGTCTAGTGTGGGAGAAATGGACCCTACCGTTGGGTTAGCATAGAAAACCTAGTGAATGAGGAGATTACCACGTACCTGGTTTCGTTGTGAAATCATCATGCTCTTCCACATTGAGAGAACCGTTCGATTTGCTTTCGTCTGAATTGGATCTAGTGCCTGAACATTCTTTCTCAGAAACTTCTTCAACATTAGCACTTGGGTAAAGTGAATACTTTCGGGGTCATACCTTTGGCGTCTTGTTGCTGCAAAATCATATAATGCCCCTCCGTTATGCCGTCTTTTTCTTCCGTCCGCCTGCATGAGGATTCGGATATTGCTGCGCTGCGAGGCGATCGCCCTACATACGGAGCTGCATAATCTGTATGAAATTAGCAGTGATGACTTGGAAATGAAGTTTTCCTTTACCTGGGGCTTTTTCCATCTTGTACTCGTCTGTTGAGCATTTTCTAAAACGGTCTGATATCGCCACATCCGATTGCGAGTGAATTTCGCCGGGCGATCTTTGAGCTAGAGAGACTGCACTTCCATTAGAATTTACATGACTTAATTCTGGTGGGGTGGATACAAACATTCGTCACCGGGGGCGTTTTTTGCCTCTGCCTCTACCACAGAGGTACTATCCGGCCGCGCTGAATTCTTTGACAAGAGACTTCGTGGTCGTACTCCCTTCGCTGTGGAATCTGCAAAACTTGAGAAAGGGTTGACAACGACGGAAGATGATTGACTTACCTGGGAGCCCTGGCTTGGATACGGAGGCATTTTCAAGTGGGACACTTTCTTTAGTTCCCACAACGAGGATCGAGGTGGAGGAAGAGGACGATGATGACAACTCCGGCCCGAGCTCCTCAGATATATAGCTCGGAGTTTGGAGTCGAATGTGGCAGTCGAGATATTCTTTTGCCAATCTTGGTATGGAGCCGAAATGCCATCTACGGCTTGTGGGAGGTTGGCTGAAAAGGACATGCCGTTGTGCTGCGCCAAGGTCGATTGAAGCTGAACTTGAGGGATCAGCGGAACGCGTCGGGAGATACAAGGTACGTGTGCTGGCTGCTGCTGAAGATGCACGTCCACCCAGGTAGACAGGCGAAGGAAGCCTAACGGTATCGAAAGATGGAGGAGGTTGATGACGGCGAGTAAAGGTGGGTTGTGTCTTGTTCACAGCCGAAGGGCTTGGCTCTGGCGACGGGAGGTTGGAAAGCCACCCTAATGCACGCTCAAGCTTGAAATTTTCGGCGAAAGTCGATGACGTTGTGGAGGGAGATTTGGAGGAGGCGCTTTGCGCATTTGGAGCCCAACTGCTATTGCTTTGAAGGACCCAAGATGTCCAACTTCGGGTTTTCCGCGAAGGGCATTGTTTGGAGGAGTTAGTGTGGCCTCTGACTGTATGTGAGTCAATATAGGGACTTTTACCCCGTGTTAAGCTGCCTGCACCTGGGCTGCTGTAAGGATCTGAACCTCGACTTGGGTTATGTTCTTTAGAGACCTGGGCAGTCTTAGACGAGCTGGAACGCGAAGTAGGGTAGCTTGCTATTGAGCAAGGAATCGACTCCGAGGAGTTGATATGTGCATCTTTTGAGTGTGAATCTTGGCCACGGTATCCATACCACTGACTTTGAGTTCCTGAACCAGTATGAATAACGGTACAGGTTGTTTCACGGGAAGCAGAATTTGTCTGAGGGGAAAAGTTGACAGTATCGGGAATCTCTGGAAAAATGGCCCAGACAGGAATTCTTCGCCTCTTAAGCATGCTTTGAGCTGCCGGGGCAGGTGGACGAATATAATTTTCCTCCATTTGAACTGGTAAAGAGCAATAGGCACAAGAAGATGGATGATTTGAAAGTGAGAGGATTGTGATGTTGATTCTTTCTTGAAATGAAGTTTTGATTAATTCGACAAAAGAGCTGATCGCGACAAAAAGGGTGGGAAGCAGACAGGACGGATCGAGATGGAGGGGAGTAAGGGGCTTATCGAAGAAAAGCACTGGGCAGGTGAGCTTGGGATCGGAAGCAAAGACGATGTTAAACAGGAAAGAACGGTCTTGACTAGAGTGGAAATGCTGGGAAATATCTCGGAAGAGAAGGAGCACAACCCAAGCAGAAGAATCGAATCGACGACCATAGACAATTCTTGAGGCAGCAAAAAACAAAACAGGAAATGCGGTAGATATCTAGTGCCATAATGGTATCTGGATCATGAATACTGGAAAAGGGAATCTGAGTATGGAAGAGATGACTTTATAACTCATAGGACGTTTCTTCCCGTGACCTTGAAAACTGTACTGCCACTTCCCGGCTTGCTGACTACCACAGCTTCAGCCAACTTGTCTTCTGCCATGTTGGGAAACTTCCGGCGGTAGTACCTTGTCTCCCACATCTTCTTCACCTCGTCCACTTTGTCATAAGGTACAAGATGGACGGAACATCCACCCCACCCAGCCCCGGTTAATCGACCACCGTACGCTCCTGCCTCGCGCGCAAGCTTACACATTTCGTCGAGCTCCGGGCAGCTGCAGTCATAAAGCTCACGGCATGAAGTTTGTGTTTCTTGCATAAGAGCGCCAAGGCTGCGCAGCAGCGATTCATCCAAACTTGGCGGATTAGACAACAGAGACCTAAACCTCAGCACGCGTTGAGCCTCGGTGAAGACGTGGAGCGCACGTTGTCGAAGCAAGAAGCGCTCGGCACGGACTGGAAAACGAGACATAAACCGCTGGTTTATTTCCTCTACCGGGATTCCCACAATTGCGGAGATCTCTTCTCGCGTGTAGCCATCCTCTTGCGTAAGCGTCCGCTTGGTGAGCTCAACAAGCTCCTCCAACTGCTTGGAAAAGTCAGACACGACGGTTTGGTTGTTGTCCTGTATACCGCCAATCTCTTCAAAGTAAGTATCCTGGAAACCTCGAAGGCTGACTTGCAAAGGGCTCGTGTCCTTTGGCAGTGCACGCTTGAGACCTAGTTTCTTGGCAAGAAATTCCGCGGCCAAGCTACACTCAACGACACGGAGATTATAACACACTGGTGCAGTCACATGCTTGTCCGCAGCTACGAAACTCTGCGCAATCAGAAAGGTCAATTCAGGGTTGACGTTAGGGAACTTTATGGGTTCCGCTCGCAGCTCTGGTTTGAAGGATACGTAGAGAGCATTGCCTCTTATCGAAAACACGGACGCAGACTGATCCATCCTGCGGACCTTATTAGCAAAGCACAACCAAAAAATGACAAAAGAAAACTGACCCTCCAGAATTGACTCCCACCGCGCGCTCAGAAACAATGGCGAGCTCAACCAATTCGCGCTTGTCCACCTTCTCTTCACCACTAGCCACCATTACGGCGAGGGAGCTGGCGCAGACAAACGCTGCACTGCTCGAGAGACCACCGCCACTAGGAACGGTTCCGTCCACAAGGATGTCCATTCCTTGAAGTGCAAACTTGGGGTGATTTTTCCGAAGCAACTGGAGCGCCCCGCGGAGGCCTGACTTGAAATAGTTGGACCATTCCAGAGACGAGGGATCGATCTCTACGTCGCCTTCATTGTTTAGGCCAAAGTCGCGCTCAGGAAACTTTTCAGAACGAACGTTGGCTATGCGGAAGCGCGGCTGCGGTGAGCCACGCTTGAGAGCAACGGCCAGCAACAAGTCTGCCGTGACTGCCATGGGCAGAACCTCGTACAAAGAGTAATCAATATGCTAGCATGATGTTAGTTTCCCACAGTTGATTACGGGGTGCAATTATAATGTCTAATCTCTTGATCGATGACACACCTCACCGATAATATTAACCCTTCCAGGACTTCGCGAGACAAATTCCGCTGGTCTCCCATAATGTTCTTCGAATTTGGCCAAGAGATGTTCCCAACGCTGTTTTTGGATACCCCAGACACTTTCTGGATAAATATCTTTGAGTGATGTTGCCCATGGCACATCCATCTTGCTTCAATGCAGTACAAAGCAAAACTACACAATAGTATAGAAACACGACTTTGTCAAGGAGAATTTCGGCGAGCTAAAATACAGCACACGAGCTGAATTTATCGACTTGGCCACGACGACCGCAGCAGAAAAGAAAAGCGGGAATTTATAAATATGCGAAAAGCAGGAGGGGTTGAACGACGATGCGTTGATAACATGACTTTTCGCAAACAGTTATTCCGTAGGGAGCAGATCCTACCCCGGGAGCTAGACGCTCTGACGTATCTTTTGCGGGTTGTGGACCCTACTAAGGGCTCAAGGAGGTTTCTTCGGGCTAGGAGAGCACGAGCGCAACCACATAATTCTGGGGTAATATGGCTAGAGATATTCAATCCCGGGGCACGCAAGGGATGTAGCGGGGACGGAAAAGGGACATTGAGTGGAATTGTTGCGAAAGTCTGCAGATATTAACTGTCCCGACCTTCCGAATGCGAACGACATCCTCGCTCGCTCCTCCTACGGAGTACATTTCCCCCGCGTCATCACGCCAATTACCCCGCCAAACAAGCGCCATAAACGGGGCCCCAAGTATTGCCCTTGTTAGGGTAAGCCTCGTTCGGGGAAAAGCACGTTGACACTGATACAGAAATCGCCAATGGTTGAAGGACAATTACCCAGGGTATTTTATTGGCACTCAATATCATCGAATCATGGTTTGTCTCTCCAAATTTGCATTTCGTGTGCAAGGACCAGATGTAGCTCCTGAAAAAAATGCCTCTTTTGAGTTTAGATTCTATACTCTTTTCTTGCCTGCCAGTGCTTATATGTACGCTGCATAACCGGCGATGAATAGTATTGTTCAGACTGATATGTCCCCTTTTCTCCGCGTTACCTTGATGACAGGAAAAAAGACGCTTTACCTAATAAAGCTCGGGATCCAGTTGAGATGAAAGAAGTAAAAGTACTTTGGTCGAGGCAGTAACTAAACGAGTCAAAAAGTACAGCTACTACATTTATCCGGCCAATCACAGAATGAATTTAGTGTTCTGGCCGATGTCGGTGGCACTTTGGCGGGGAAGGAGCAGCCTCTTGTCAGAGCGGCATTGAAGATCTTTTCTCAATTGGGTATCGCGGCGCTATCGATTGGTCCAGAGCTCGCGAAAAGCGAGAATTTTGTCGTTGCCGCTTCAAGGAGAGGCTGTCCTTCGGTCCGGCACAACAAAAAGGTCAAAGAGAGTGAAAGAGTCAAAAAGTGTGAGTCTTTTGGTGTGTGTGAATCATCCACTACCACCAGCTCTCAAGCGAGGAGAAATATATCCATCTTGACCCCAGAGTAACCCGTCTTTGACGATCCGACGACAACTCACCACTGCAGACGTTGCTGCTCATTCGTCTCGTAGCCTCGAGGGCTCCGCATCGGTAGGAAAATTTACTCCCTCGCCGGGAATATTCCTTTCACCATGATTCGAGCAATGCCGGCCCGGAGCGCTTTGCGCACCCTGAGGCGAAATTCCTTCTGCCCGACCTCATCACGACGCTTTTCGACTTCGCCAATTGCTGCGTCCATTTCTCCTGCTCTCCAGACGAATAATCTGCCTTCAAAGAAGAACACCGGAGATGCTGCCCGCCGTGGTCAGAGTACTGCGGCTGCTGCCACGCCGTAAGTCTTAATTGAGCTCGGACCAATGGCATCAGGAAAGAAGAGGCAATGTAGCTGACCTGTCACTTCAAATATACAGTGAGACGAGGCCAATTCCTAGTCCTGCGTTCAACCAGGCAAGCAGTCTGGATGATGTGCAACCGCTCCATGGTTCAAAGCTCCCAGCTATGGATGACTCGTACGTTTCTGCTCCTCCTTGAGCTCGAATAGTCTCCAACCAGAAGCATATCCTCGATACTGACTTGGAGCGATTTTGTACAGCTTCGTCGGCCTGAGCGGCGGAGAGATCTTCCACGAAATGATGCTTCGACAGGGTGTTAAGCATGTTTGTACGTTCATTCTGCTTCCTTTGGGCTATTCAGCAGGATTACTGATGCTCTTGTACAGTTGGTTATCCCGGTGGTGCCATTCTCCCCGTGTTCGATGCCATCTACAACTCCAAGCATTTCGAATTCGTTCTTCCCCGGCATGAGCAGGGTGCTGGACATATGGCTGAGGGTTACGCACGAGCTTCGGGTCTCCCTGGTGTCGTGCTTGTGACCTCCGGTCCAGGTGCTACTAACGTCATCACGCCGATGCAGGACGCCCTCTCGGACGGAACCCCCTTGGTTGTCTTTTGCGGCCAGGTGCCAACGAGCGCCATTGGCACCGATGCTTTCCAGGAAGCTGATGTTGTCGGTATCTCGCGGGCCTGCACCAAATGGAACGTCATGGTCAAGGACGTAGCCGAGTTGCCTCGACGCATCAAAGAGGCATTCGAGATTGCTACCACTGGTCGCCCCGGTCCCGTCCTCGTGGACTTGCCCAAGGACGTTACCGGCGGTATCTTGCGCAAGGCAATTCCCTTGACGAGCACCCTGCCCTCTTACCCTAGTGCGGCCACCCTGGCAGCTCGTGAGCTGAGCAAGGTGCAGCGGGACGGTGCCGTCAAGCGCGTAGCCGAACTCATCAACATTGCCAAGAAACCTGTCATCTATGCTGGACAGGGTGTCATTGCTCTGCCCGAGGGCCCCAAGCTGCTCAAGGAGCTTGCCGACAAGGCTTGCATCCCTGTCACCACCACCTTGCAGGGTCTTGGTGGCTTCGACGAGCTGGACGAGAAGTCCTTGTACATGTTGGGTATGCACGGTTCGCCCTTCGCCAACATGGCAATTCAAGAGGCCGATCTCATCATTGCGCTTGGCGCTCGATTCGACGACCGTGTTACCCTTAACGTGACCAAGTTCGCTCCTCAGGCGAAGCTGGCTGCCGCGGAGAAGCGCGGTGGCATTGTTCACTTCGAGATCATGCCCAAGAACATCAACAAGGTCGTCCAGGCGACCGAGGCCGTTGAGGGTGATGTGGCTGCCAATTTGGCTCTCCTTTTGCCTCAAGTCAAGGAAAAACCGACGCGCCCAGAGTGGTTCGCGCAGATCAACGACTGGAAGAAGCGATTCCCTATGAACTACGAAAAGGCCACCCCCGATGGGCTCATCAAGCCGCAATCCGTCATTGAGGAGCTTAGCCGACAGACCGAGCACATGAAGGACCGCACCATTATCGCTACCGGTGTCGGCCAGCATCAGATGTGGGCCGCGCAGCATTTCCGCTGGCGACACCCCCGCACTATCGTGACCTCTGGTGGTCTCGGCACCATGGGTTATGGTCTACCGGCCGCCATTGGCGCCAAGGTCGCTCGGCCCGATGCCCTGGTTATCGACATTGATGGTGACGCCTCGTTCAACATGACCCTGACCGAGCTTTCAACCGCGGCGCAGTTCAACATTGGTGTTAAGGTCATTGTCCTAAACAATGAGGAACAGGGAATGGTCACTCAGTGGCAGAATCTCTTCTACGAGGACCGCTATGCCCACACTCACCAAAAGAACCCAGACTTTGTGAAGCTGGCGGAGGCTATGGACGTCCAGGCCCAGCGTGTCCTCGCCCCTGAGGATGTGCCCGCTAAGCTCGACTGGCTCATCAACAGCGACGGCCCTGCTCTTCTGGAAGTGGTCACCGACAAGAAGGTGCCTGTGCTCCCCATGGTTCCGGCTGGTAAGGGTCTGCACGAGTTCATGGTCTACGATGAGGGTAAGTTTTCTATTTTTTTTTTTTTTTTTTTTACTTCACCGATTGGTCAATTTTCATTTTGAACAAAAGCTAACTAGAACTCCTGAAACAGCCAAGGATAAGGAGCGGAAAGCCCTGATGAAAAAGCGATCCGGCTTTTAAATGCAAAGCCCAACACTTGTTGGCGCTTTGTCCCTTGATATCCGTCCCTTAAGGTAGCGAGGTTTCGCTGCATCCGTCAACCCCCTCGATTTGAACATCATCGTCACTGATTTAATTTTGGAGCATCCATTCGGCGTCCAACGGTTTTTCTTCGATATCGTTTCTGGGAAACAAAAGTGTTGCGGTTACTTTCGCGGCTGTTTGCCCTTTTTTCTTATTGTTGTTTATTTCTCCGGTGGGGTTTGGTACTACGCATGCTGCCAGCATCCATCAATGTATATGATGTATATGCTCTGCGCTCCCCCTCTTTTACTTCCGTTCTTCTACGGACGAAGGAATGCAGAATTGAGGGGTGAGGTCTTCTAGTCATTGGAACATATCCTGTATTCGATTCTGTTTTATCTCTGGATGACGTTCGGAGGAAGTTTCCGTTTGATTGTTATATATTTATTCTATTCCAGCTCGACCGAGACGGTGCAATTTCTACGCCCTGTTTCCCTTCAGCTGTTTTCTTTGCGGTTTTTCCCGAGCGATGTTTGTACCTTTCGTCTGTGCTGACTCAATTGAAACATAACAATATCAGTTTGGTGCAAAATGAAAAGCATACATCTTACAAATTGCGGCCACGAAAATAAGTGTCAGCTATCTTATTTGCCCAAATTGATGTGCAAAATGTTTCAAGTCTGCTCCACTTCTATGACAGTTAATCTATATACACCAAGTCATTCCTCTTTGACTTTGTAAATCTAATGCTACCCAAAAAAGAAACTACCCACTTGCGCCTAAGTCCTTTGCCAAACAGGCTATTGTACAAGTTTCGCTTGCTGTCATGAGATTAAATATGTACAAGGTCAAGGCCTTTCTCTTTCGTAATGCGCACCAATTCAAATATGTCAATCCGATCGTTTCCACGACTAAGCGCTGCTCACAGAGACGAGCAAACCACTCTACCGCCGTTTATACCAGAGCTGTGATTATAATCAAACGCCTTGAGTAAGCCAATGAGGTGAGCGACAGCAGCAAGCACGACCAGCGTATGGAAAATCTGGTGCGAGCTTCCCCAGATATCAAACGTGCCTGGCGAAAATCGTTCGGGAACGCGAGCCTGATTTAAAACCTCTGGTGAGTAAGGCGTCTCTGTTTCTGAAGACGAAAAGTGGTCTGAAGAACAAGGGAAAGAGAAGGTTGAAAAACAGATGAGGGAGGGGAGGGTGGTAAAGGCGGACATACTGCGTAAATGCCAGCTCCAAGAATATACAAGAAGCCCTGCAGAACAGTCCATGACAAGCCCATCTGTCGATTTATCTGCTCGAAACCGTATAGCTGGAGGCCATGCAGAACGGGAAAGACTGCCGAAAGACCCATTGCGACAAACATGCTTGCGCGGAAGGGGCGCCACGCGGGCGTTCGGAACTTGGGAATTACTGAGACAACTGCGCAACCGAAGCCGATGCTGGAGATCTGTTGTTCAGGAAAATGGCGTCAGTGTCTTCGTCTCATTGTGAGTTTGCCAAGGGAGATAATGAGATGGAAGAGCGATAACAGTGAGGCTCATCTAAATGGGGCGATTCTTGCTTCTATCCGTGGGGAGAACATACCATAGTCCAGTATGTCTTCTGTAGCGTTGGCGCACAGTAGAAGCCATAGTATATACAAGGAACGAAGCTGCCTGCAATCAGAAACACAATGCCGAGGTAGTCAAGCTTATTGCCAAAGCTCGCCGTCTCGTGCGAGTGGTTCGAAATGGTATGGTATGTTGCCGACATGCCAAGGCATAGGGCAGCGCCGCCAAAGAAGCAACCAAAAACTATTATGTCTGCTGAAGTTGCAGACGCGGTATACCGCGGTGCTATAACATGATATAGCGCCGCAGCTGCTATGATTGATAACGCCGCACCAACAAGATGTGACCAGATGTTGTATGTTTCATTATGAATGGCAGCAATGCTGGCAAAAGATTTGCGGAACGAGTTTGAGGGCGGTCGGTAGCCGCTCACAATGTAGTGATTGTCACGAAGCCAGTGTGGGAGATCGTCCCAGCGTAGCAGGTGAAAGACCTTTTCTGCTTGGTGCTCCACGGCTTTGGCGGTATTAAGTAGGGGGTCGACGATTGAGGAATCATTGTCGTTTTGGTCGTCG
This sequence comes from Xylona heveae TC161, assembly GCF_001619985.1. NCBI lineage: Eukaryota > Fungi > Ascomycota > Xylonomycetes > Xylonales > Xylonaceae > Xylona > Xylona heveae. Next base: position 747,722 of record NW_017264204.1, on the reverse strand, counting down.
TGAGAGGAGAAGGATTTATCTCTTATTGAAGCTGAATTGGTCGAGTTCGAAGGGTTTTTCGGGCCCTCAATGCCAGTGGCTGTGGTCGTGGATGGCTTTGTGCTGCCATTGACGCTCGGTGAAGCTGCGGGTGTCCTTTGACGAGTAGACATGGGCTCGGAGGTGAGGAAGGCGTCAATTCAAGTTAAACGCATTGCATTAAGGAGCGTAAAAATAGAATTTTCCCTTGACATGTAAAAACAAGGGATAAAATGGAAGACTGGAACAGAATGTTTATAAAGATCAAGGGTCAAACCGTTGGGGACAAATAACTTAGAAATCATATGTTGAGATAATGAATCGGAGAATCGGGCGTTATCCACCGCCTTGACGGACAAGCGGGACGTTGAAAGTCACGTCAGATTAGATCAGTCTTTTCCTCTTAGGGCTTAGCTCAAATATTTGTCTTAGATTAGATTGAGATAATCTTTTGATAATGATCTCTTTAAAAAATCAGATAAGATCCTCACCCCACGCTGAAGATGACGAACAACAACAATCTCCACCACATGGCCGTGTGCCAAACGCCGTACAACGGACGTATACATCACGACCTGCCATGGCGAGCCCAACGCGCAATTTCAAGCGACCATCTGGCGCGTGGGGCCGATTGAAAAGTATTTCTACGGATCCACTAGATGCCGTAGGCTTACCATCGAAGGGGGACACCAAGTACGCCTATTTTTCAATACTCTACCTCCCTAAGCTCACTCAAGCTAACATTGATCTCGACAGACTCCTAGACCCCAAAGCACAAGAGATGTACTTTACCAATATAGTAGCTCGGTATACCAAATTCTGCGGCAGAGCCGGAACTAGCGAGAATCTCGACAAAGCTTTTGCACTGCTAAGCCTGAACGAATCTGCGCCCAAAGGATCGGGTCCAGGAGCAGGGTCCGGCACGACAACCCCTAGCAATGCAAGTCCAGCAGACAAAAACGTCAGCCCTACTTCTGCTAGAAGCGGCACAAATACTACCCCTTCTCCGCCGAAAAAGAAAAACAACAATAATAATAACAATGATCCCGAGGTGCTCAACAAAGAGCTCTCCGTTATCCTCATGGCTCTGCGCAAGCTCCGCGAGGCCCTCGTAGCTACTTCTCGCATTGACGCGTTTGCTCAACACGCATATCTCTTCAGCATCCGCGCAAGCATTCTCGTACAACACTACGAGTCCTACCAACCCGCGTTACTGCATCTACTGCATCGAATCCACCTATTGCACCCACTACCGCCTCCAGATCTGCACGAGTGTGTTGGTTACTTGGTCCTTGATTTGGCTTGTCGACAGCAAAATATCGGCGCAGCGTATGCAGCAAAGATACAGTATAAATATTCCGATCGCCGGGTCGAGCTGATTCTCAAAGCACTGGCGCATGAGAACTGGTACGCGTTTTGGCGCCTTCGTCAGGCAGTCAATGGCTATCAGACCCGCTTGCTTCAGCCGGCTGAGCAGGAGCTCAGATTGCACGCGCTCAAGTGTCTCGGCCGTACATATTTTACGGTTGAGAAGCCCTACCTTGAACGTTCGACAGACATGAGCTGGGAAGAGCTTACTCGGGGTGGATTACAAGTAGGGTGGGTCCTTGAGGGCGATAAAGTCGTTATCAGGAGGCCAAAGGCGAGGTGATGCTGAGCAAGTTCGTTTGCCACAGCACTTGATCTATTTATACGCTGATATGATCGTCTTCGGACGAGACCACTATTCCTCGTCAATCGACGTGGTAGGATGCCTTGAATGGCCCTTAAACAAGCATATATACCTTCAAGCCCTAGAATCCTCGGGCACCTCCAGGCATATATTATCCCTTTAGAAAGGGGTTTCGGTCACACCATATTCGCGCCATTGCATCACTCAGACGGCCATTACCAAGCGCGCAATTGCGCACGTTGTTCTATTCTTATACAAAGGAGGCTTCCGGGTGTCTGTTTGAGCATCCCACTCACCCCCATTACTTCTCTCAGGGAAATGCATGCAAAAAAGAATATATCTATATAACTCTGCTACCAGAGGAAATCAGGGAACTGCAAAAACAACAGCCAACGGCACCGTATCCTGCCAAAAATGCATTTAGTTATAATGCATTACTACCATGGCAAGGAATTACTATCAATTATTGGTGCCTTGTTCTTGCTTATAGAGCAGATATATATTTCCCCTCTTTTTTGCTTCAAATTTCTCCTATTAGGATAACTTATAATTAGAAACGCGATATACTATTCCTATAATGTATTCTGCTTTAAGCAAACTAGTTTATTTATGTCAGTCAATAGTGGTTATGTCTCGGCAACACGAAGCGCGGCTGACGGCAAGGCGGCACTGAAAGACAACAAGTAGCAAACGAAGGTAGGGAGTAGGTGGGAACGTTATATACCGAGCTGAATACGTTTATAGTACATGCGACCATAGACTGAGGAGAACTGGGCATCCCGTCCGCTCTGCCATACATAAGCCTCAGATCGGCGGACTAGTAGTTGGGTCGGTGACGACCAGCGAATCCCCGCTGTTGCATGTTTTTTTTTTTTTTTTTTTTTTTTCCCTTTCCTTTTTTCTCTTTATTTCATCTTTTCTCTTTTCTTCACACTCTCACAAAATCTCATTGTTGGAAATACGATCTTTTTTTTTTGGTGTAGCTGACAGATCCTTATATACGCATTTTCTTGCATAGTGTAAAATAGTCTTTTTTTGCTAATGTATAAGGTAATTTATATCGAAAAATTGAGACAGAATACTTCGCACAAGCCGTCATAGACCTGATCGTAAGCCGTGCTTGTTTTCATGCAGCACATTTAAAAGAAAAGGAAAAGAAAGAAAGAAAAAAAGAAGAAGACTTTTAATCCCTCCATGTTTCGCATGGTATATACCTCTGGCTCGCTCGAAAGAGATTTGCAAAATGTGGTATCTATATCCAACTCGGACAATAACAACAACTCAAGTAGTGATTGCGAGTTGGAGAAAACAAGAAATGAAAAACAGAAAACGAAGTAAAAAAAAAAAAAAAAAAGGGAAAAGGAAAGGTAAGACAAGAGTTCTATGTATTTATGTACCCCACTCTCCCTTTTCTTCGACGGGATTCTTATCTAGAGACTCATACCACTGGATTGCACTTCCGATCAGGAAGGCCCAACCGCCCCAGAATGTCGAGCACGACGCTTGGTACTGGATTCCAGAATTGGAAGAATATCCAAACGCGCCACAAAGCTGTCATCGCATGGAGTCAGTTATTTCGGGTCAAATTATCGCATAAACAGAGTAGATGCATATTGTGAGCAGGGAGTAGAGATGGGTTTTATGGTTTGACTCAACTTACCGTAAAGCCAATTGCACCGATCAAGTTCCAGAATCCGATATGCCAGCCCAGCACACGAGGGGCGGGAATATACCATTTCGGCTGAGTCTCGAGCATGAAGAGTGTTCTGTGTTTAATACAAAAAGGCGTTAATGTTTGAGATATCAAGATTATTCGAATAATCAGGCGGGTCAAGGTCTCAGGGTTAAGAACAAGGACAAGCAAAACTGGCGATGTTGAGAGAAATTAAATCTTACCCTGAAATAATGAAGCCGGTACCACCGACGACCTGTGGCGTCCAGTATATGCCGTCGGCTAGACCAATGTTCGCGGTGTTAATCACATTCGGCAGAGCGGTGAAGCCTGAGATCCAGAAGATAGTCGCGCCAAGAAACTGCGACAAACATGCGAGAAAGCCGATTTCGCGAAAGTAGTGAGTTGTCAGCTCGTGCCAGGAGGGAAACCAGACCCAGCTGCGGCCGCGATCGGGACCGGCATCCACGTCTTTCTCGGGACCTTGGTCTGGGCTGCTGCTCGGATCGTTGGAAGTGTGTCCATTTCCTTGGCTTGGTGGGCTGCCGTTTGCCAGGGATGATGAATCTGATGAAATGTATTTCTTTTCGATCGATTTGACTGTAGAAGTATCCAATGTAAGTCCCCAAAACGGTGTCCAGGCTTCGATGGAAAAGGCAGGGAAGCTGCGAGGTGGTGAAAAATGAAAGTTTTGAAGGTTCGAGCAAGGGGAAAAGTGATCGGACGAAAAGTAAATAACTCACTAGTACTTCGCCCTGCCAAATTTTTCTTGTTTCTATGATGATGCCGACATGTATCCAGGGCCGGGCGGAGTCGCATTAGATCCGCATCTCCTTTCTCCGCAATGCTCGCATCCCGGTCATCATGAGAGTGGTGGCGTTGATGGTAATCCTCCACAACTTTTTCCAGCGCCCACCCGAAACATCCGCTGCGATTCTCGTTTACAGCCTCGAACATGAGCAGGACACTGCCGACTTCGAAAACCGTGGCGCCAACAAATGCAGTCACTCCTCCTCCAGTGTACACCTCATCTTTGAATTCGGATTTGGGCCGAACCAGCGGCAGAAACACAAAGAATCCATTAATAACCCAGATGACCGACCCCAACGTAAATATCACAGCAACTAGATATGAAATGTCCCAATATGGAAACACTGTGCACATGCGGCCGAGACCCTGGCAGATTCCACGAAAGCTGGCTGAAGGCGGCGGAGCAAGATATTTGGCCTGCTGAGTGTCACGTTTGACAGGGTCGACGACGAGCGCGTGACGACCTTTACGGTTGTCGCGAGACCGCCATTTGAAGTCGAAGTCGTCAATCAATTGATCATGGTCCTTGTCCTTGTGCCCATCATCGTCAGCATCCCGTACAGGAAGAGACTCGAGGTTTCTATCTTCATCTACCTTCTCCTCTTCAGGCTTGAAGGCGCGCTTAGGTGCGCGATGTCGATAGTGCGCTCTTGTTGGGTTTAAAAAGGAAAATGGTCCGGTGGTTCCGTGTTTTGGATTCGGCTCGTCAGTACGGAGCTGCAGCGAATCGATCTGTCGAAGGGGCTCATATTTGGGATCGAACCCTGCGTTTCGAGGCATTGCGCTGAAGTAGAAGTGCAGTAGCTCTTAAGATATCTTGGATTCTCTTCTTTCTGAAATATATTCCAATGTAAACGAAGTCGAAGACGGATCGTTTAATTAATCACTTCCAGAAGATTCATTGACACGGTTTGATACCAGCGACAGGAGGTCGTTCGCAGTGTGAGATAGGTAATCCTATCAAAAAGCTTAATTGCGCACGTGGCAACGAGATCTCTATGTTATCCTGACGTGAAACCGCAAAGATTGTAAGCGTTGTGAGTTCTAGTCGTAGGGTTGCCCTTGTTCCCAGTTTCTTGGCAGGATCCCGAACGTCATCTGCCGCAATTAAAGCCGGCGGTTAGCGTTGAAAGGGGCGTTGGGGTTCTTCCACTCTAGGTTAAAGCATAACTTTAGTTATGCTTTAATGTCTGCATTAACTAGGCGAGGCATGAATATACAGGGAATTACCACTAACGGCCAACCATGTGAATTGATGACGATATAAACCATCACCTTGGTAATGATATATCATCAAACACGAGTTATAATGATATTGAATTGATAGATATAGTAAATAATCGACCAGAAGTAATTTGGGCATTCATTTCTCTCCATTATTTTTCGAAAAGAGATTCAATTGCCGCTGAAATACGCTTTGAAGCATTAATAAAGCCACATTGTCCCACCCTCATCATTTCCAAAAGGCCTGAGCCATCTTGCACTAAGCGTTGTCGATGATGCCTCAGAAACTGTATTATCATTTTTTTAAATCCTCTTTGCGATCCTGTGCTTGAACATGAGCAGGAGCCTGCACCGTGATGTTTTCTTGGCTGATGGCCGTAAACCGGACGTTGTCCTGGGCGGGCTTGAGTCAAATCAAACAATATCCAGAGGTCTTTTTCTACACATAATTGCGATTCTTTTGGCTCCTGACACACCTGCATATGAAATTATGCATCGAGAATCCGGCCTTGTTCTGCAACAGGATGACTCGGCGAAGTTAGAGCCAGGATGGTACGACGTGATGCTCATCAATTCTGACAGTAAGGTCTCTGGCGGTTCTGGCATTCCTCCTCAAGTCTGTGGGATGCTGTCAAGGAAGCAGAGAAGAATGCTGACCAACATAACCATATGCTAGAACCGATAGAGCTGACGACCGACGAGTGGCGCCTTCGCGGATACTCACCCTCATCCAGCTCCGTCCTTGGCACTTTCAAAGATGAGGCCCTTCAAAGGGATGACCGATGCGTCATAATGCAGCCGTCAGCACCAGGTAGATCGTCAAGAACCGATCCTGGCTGGGATGGAAGTCATGCTGTTCATGTTTTTCCTGTGGCCCATGTCCGGGAATTTATATCGAGTGGACTATCAGCATGCATCACGAACAAGTCTTCAGAGAGTGACTCCGGCATAAACTCGATTCAAAATGGGCTTTTTCTCTCTCCCACTTGCCATTTTCTTTTCGATGCATATCATATCTCGATACATCCTCGCGTAAGTATTCCTGGTCCTTCCGCTGTCAGCTGTTGATAATTTATTCCTTCCGAATCCAGAACCTTTGAGATGACTATTGACATACGTTTAGGAGCACCGTGTCGTTTGCTTCTCCTATGATTTCCACGACGTTGGTGGTAAAGTAATCAGCAAAACTTGCTGGGACCCAAACAGCGAAGACAGTGTACGACCAGAACTCTTTGACTGGCATTTCCGGCAAGCTGTACTTGCAAACATGAAGGGAGCAGGGGCTCCCATATTTGAAAACGACTTCCCTGAAGGCAGCGACATGGTAGCCAAGATTAGGGAGGGCCCAATGCCAGAAAACCGTATGGAAGTTGAATTGGCAATGAGGTTGCCATCTCCAGCGTCGTGATTCATCTTCTATTTTCATAAAACCAGCGTCATATTCACATCGTTATGGGAAAAGAACTTTGTCGAACAAGTTAAAAACAAGAATTCGCCAGAAAGGGAAGGGCCCTAAGAACCTTCTCAAGGCGCCACTGCCCGTTACTTCAGTTAGTCCATTCTCCTTGAACTCCTCGTCGAAAACTATCCCAGCAAAGAGCACGATCCCGATTAGGACCCAGAGAACTACGAGTACTGGGTAGAGACCTTCAAGTGTTGTTCGATGCAACTGGACGACCTCTGCAAGAACAAACTCGGAAAGAACAATCGCCAGGCACCAGAAGAATATTTGAGAGACTGTGTCCCGTCATTCTCCCGTCATTCTCCAGTCATACAACTGCTGTTTCGCCGATTGAACTTTTTTATGGGCAAACATGATCCCACACCCAGTGATAAATACTCTGGTGTATCTGGGACCGAATGATCCAACTCCCATCTCCAATAAAACTCAAGAGGGACAAACCTTCGACGAATGGATCAAAAGGGAATAAAAGTCAACCACTCAATCATTACGATTTGGACAGAACGATGGTGCTTTGATTTTCTCCAACCCAAAATTCTAATCTTGAACAAATGGCAATTATGTCGCTGTATAATGCATGACAAGATTTGCTTCGTGCCATCACGTTCCATGTCGGTTCGGTTCGGTTCGGTTCGTTTCATTTCCATCTCATTTCAATACTTACTTGCAATTTGGAATATTCTTCTCGAATCGGGGTTTGAAGAATAATCTCTTATCACACGTTTCTATTACTCCAGGACTTCGCCCGAAGCTTCAGAGGAAATGCGCGCCTCAGTGCTATCGATCCTGAGGTGGGCTGTACGAAGTACTCCGCTACGCATAGGCACTCTCCGGAAGAGCTGGGAATGAATTATGCAATTAACTAGGTACTTCGTAGTATTATTTACTCAAATGCCCAATGCAGCAGCGCTTGGGCATAAAAGCTCCTAGTTTCGTTTTTTAACTTCTAGCGGAGTAGGTTTAACTAATTAAATCCCTCCGAGGCTCCACTAAACCAACTCAATGGCGAAACAACTCTTACCCAGTACCATTAATACCCCGGTAGCCGTAGAATAGGGACAACCACCTAACGCAACTATAACTTAATTATAACTTTACCGATTTTTCCCAAGGCCCCCTTAACCCTGCATACCCGTACGGAGTACAGTAAACGGCAAACCCCGTAGTCGCTCCCCCTGCTCGCTGCTCAATAAGCATCCCGAGAAAAGACCGGTCGATCGAGGGATCAGCCTGTCAATATACTCCGTACTTTCGTAATTTCCACCAGCAAACCGGAAAATTAGTCACCTTTCATTTCGTAATTATTTTCTCGAAAGGAACATTGGGAACATGGGCCTCGTATAGCTCACACAATACGCAAAGGCGCCGGCGGTGAGGATGCCCTTGTTTACTCGGTACTCAATCTGACGTACTATGGTATCATTGCTTCCTTTTTACATTGACAAAAGGGATCCCTGCAATACCCTTTGGGTATCTTGCGCTATATGACAAAAAGGAAGGGGGGTTAAAAAAAAGATGATTTTGACCTGTAGTGAAAAGGGCAAAGAGGAGAAAAGTAGAAGGATTTAAAAAGACAAAGAAAGGAAAAGAGGTAGTGGTAGAGAATGTCAAAAAATATCTCCGAAAGAAATCAAAAAGTCCAACCAGCCCAGAAAAGGATATAAAAATAAGCCCAAGCCCACCAAGAAAAATCGCCGAATTTGCGTGGTAAAGAAAAGAAAAGAGAAAGTTTGTCAGATAGGATTGTGAAGTGATATCAGGGGAAAGGAAAAGGTAAGTGGTGGATGTAGTGCGAGATGCGGCTCAGCAGGACGGAGCCCTGCAGCGACTGGATATGTTTCGGTCCCAGTTGCTGCTCCATAGAATGATTGACAAGAAGTTTGCTGAGACGGCGAGGGCATCGTAAATAAGACCAATTTTTCTATCGACGTTGGAAGCCCAATTCAGTGTCCTCCCAGTCGTTGGGGTCCTTCTGGTAGCTAATGGTGACTTCGTGGGTCTGCTTGATCTGAGGATCATCAGCCGCGGCGCCGAGGATGCTCTTGTCGCTCTGGTCATCTCGCTTGGTGCGCTCAGCAGCGGCAGAATGACTGGTTCGATAACCGTGAGAGAAGGGATTGCGTTTGCTGTTGGTGGACTTGGTGTTCTCCGAGAGCTTGTAACTATCAGAGTAGCCTTGACCGCCACTGCCGCCTCGGGTGGATCGGATTCGGATGAAGAGAATACGGAGCGAGGGAATAGAGGCGGCGACGAGAGTTGCTCCAGTTTCGGCAGCAGCCCAGATAAGGATGTTACCCGCATAATCTATACGAGGGTTTCCACATTAGCATCAATGCCTTTTGGATATTTGTAAGAGTTCGTCAAAACGGGTGTAACTCACAGGTGAAATCCTTTTGTTCTCCCAGATTGGTCAAATAGGAGGTCTTAATAAAAGATGTCACAGAAGCGCTGTCGAATAGGTCAGTTTGTCTATACCAGAGAAAAAAGAAAGCTTGCAAAGAGTAGACAGATGTTGACATACAAGATTCCTAGACTCATTGCAATCGCTACACCAACTTTCTCGCGCTTCCGCATTTGCAACTTCCAGATGACTGTCCACGGAAGAAGGGCAAGCAAGAAATCCATCAGACCAGAGTAAGCTGGAACCCGTGTTAGCCTGAAAGGAATTTGATGAAGACAAGAACTGTGTGCTTACCTCCTGCGAAGATGGCAATGTCTGTCAATACATATGCCGGCCAGCATTTTCCTTGGATCGAAAAGTCCCAGAGAGCCGCAGTTGGCTTGCATTGCGCAAAGTAGAAGATGGCGGTAAGCCACATGACGAGGTTCATCGAGATAATAACAAACCACAGGAACATAACCTGCCATTGCCGAGTGACGATTCGAAGGAGCGTGACGGCAAACGAAGTTTTGCTGAGCACGCATGCTATAATGGCCACGAACTCTCCAATGTACGTCAATTTGAGAGCCGTGACCAAGTTATCCAACTTGACATATTGCAAATGCTTTCCAACTCCTTTCGTGACCGCCGCCGTGATCAAACACGTATAGACCAAGAAGAGGACCTATTGCACCCCGTCAGAGAGGAGACTCGTGGACTTTGTTGTTTTACAGATTGCTCCAACATACCCAAGAGAATATAGCAACATGGTCGTCCCAGCCGATACCTTTGCTAAGCTTCCACTTGCAATAGACTCGAAGAGCAAGAAAGATGAGTGGTACTATGGTAACTACCCACATCACCACTGCAATTTTCGGGCCATTGTCGCCAGCCTCCATGATGGTGAGCGTGAAACCACGGTATTGACACAAGTTCGACGATGCACAGGATGCAGGCGACGGAAATCAAAGCTCTCAAGCATCAGAATAAGGATGTGGAGAGACGCTCGGCCTCCTAAATACTTTTGGATTCATCGTGATCAGCTATCAGACCGCCAGAGGGTCGTTGACGACCTGTTCGTGCCGCAAGACGGGCCGAACGCTGTTCGTTCCCTGGATGAGAATAGCTCGATGCATCAACCCCATAGTGTCAAGGAGGGCCACTACGGGACTATTTGGTGGTTGGAAATGCTGACGATACTTGCCGTATTCGAACAAATGGCAGCTTGCCAAAGGGTTAGAAGTTTCATGGAACAAGGCAGCTTGACGGCCCACAGGGGCGGCTGCAGGTTCCGGTGCAGCACGGACAGCCTCATTGTGATGGGGCATTGGACAATGCTTGATCCGTTGTCCGACGCTGAGAGTAAATTTGATAATGTGCATTATTATAGTTGCTAGAGCAAGTGTGTGGGCACATCACCTACCCCGTCACACGGGGCAGTATTCAAATTAGGAGTCCAAATTTCAAGTTGGAAATCCTGAACGTCCCTATCGAGTTGCATCGTAAGCTATGGACGAGCAGATTTCTCCTTTGGATGTGAGCAAAGCCAACTCCTGAACGCCCATTCCCCCTGACGTTGATCACAGTAGTTTCTTTTCAGAGTCTTTGGCCGTAACAACCGTCTGTCTAGGTAACCGTTCTGCCGGTCCCAAGGGCGACGTGGGTTCCAGCACGAGGGGGAAAAGTTCAACGGCTTTCTGGAGGTACTAACTTAGAGCGCTGGAAACAATGACCAAGGGACGAGTAACAAATGCCAGAGGTCTGTTTCTGGTGCCGACCCAGGTCCTCGGCAGGACCCACGCAACGGCGTCTTAGGTGTCATTTGAGGTTTTGGTGAGAACGCAGATCACTAACGACGACCGTATAGTAAAGCACCCCGACTTCGGTTCGTGGCAACGTCTTCCAAGGGTCCACTCGCAAGGGTTATTGTTCCTTCTTTGAGCGCCGAAAGTCGAGAACCTCGCTCGTCATATTTCCAAGCCCTGTCTTTCTATCATTCCTTTTGTTTCAATTTCTCGTCACATTTCAGTAATTTTGTTTTTCTTTTTTGAACCGCATATGGGGCGTTGTGGCGTAGTGGCGCTTGTTCGGGGACGTTTGATGCCTGCTTCCCCGGTGGTGGAATTCCCTGCTCGAGGGGGAAAGAAGTGGTAGGTGACAAGCGCGATAATAACAGAGGACCGTTAAGGCTCCGTAGGTTGCATAACGGCATTTCCTTAACCGAGCGTCGCCGGGGCTTTAGTGGGTGGTTTGGGTTAATCCTTACCTAAGGTCAGTCTGGTGGTTCCAGCGGGGCGGTGGCTAATTCCGCCACGGTACCTACCGATGACAGCTCGTGTGGGTCCTTTGAAAACATTGGACAATCCCCATGAAATTGGCTTTTACCTTAACCTCATCAAGTAGCAAGTTCTACCAGTGGGAGAGCAAATCACAATCACTGATCCCCACCTGTCCCTGATTCTCTGCTCGAACCGAGTTCGGAGATGCTGCACATTGCAAGTGATCTGCACTTTAGTCACAAATTTCAAGAAGCCCAAGCGTTTCAAGCGCATTCAGGTCCCACCAAAGCTTCTTCGCCAGCACGTATCATCGTCGATGGTAGCTAATCAAACAGCTCGGATTGCTGTGCTTGACGTTGCGGTGCTTTTCCACAGGGATCAGCGGTCGACGCAAACGTTGGCTCGGGCCGTGAGCCAAAACTCCACTGCTCGGCATTTGGACAATTCTCCACCTCTGTTACTACTTGACGCTCCTCAAGAAAATCCTGCAGAATGCGACTTTCCAGTGGGCCAATGGACTGGATCACTTTTCCATTTTCCCTCCTTATCAAAGACATCGAGATTCTTTGTGGTCCGTGATGGTACGTGAGGATTTTGAAACAGGGGCTGACGCCAATGGCAAATCCTTTCCTTTGGTCTCTATTTGGACCTAGAAGAAAATTGGGCCCGTGTTGGCCAAAGTAGACAGGACAATAATGATCATTTTTCTTTCCCCTCGCCCAAAGTTTCGAGTTCTGCGAGAAGGGATAATCATCGTGCTCGGACCTGATATCTTCGACAAATGCCGGCCTTTGGGCCGCAGTGGCTTTACTCTTTCATTGCCATGTTCGCTGCAAGTTGTGAAGCAACTAAGATAACAATAATAGAGTCCTTGCAGCAGTTTCGTGGGCACCATTCAGGGGAACGAACCGTGGGCAGGATGTCGATGACCCACGCTCAGGGTTCTCCTCCACAGCACATCACGGCGATACCCTGATTATTTTTGCCACTTAATTGCAATTAAACGTTTTGGATAGTTCGGCTGCAAACAGCGGGACCTTGCAATTCTCCACCACCTCCAGCGTGCCCCTGAAAGATGGACGGTCCAATCCCAATAATGCTCGACATGGGCTTAATAACTAATGACCCAAGCCTTGATCGCTCGTAGCAGGTTGCTTTCTCCTCTGAGCACTCTTTTCTTGATTCCATTTTTTGTGCTCCTGTGATTGCGAAAGTCCTTCTTGAAATTGAAAGAAAGCGTCTGCGATCTCGATCGTCAGGAGGTATCGTCATGTCGTACCTCGTCGACACAGTTCTCAACCTTGCGTTGAGTGCTGTGGTCCTAGTGTTGTCAACGTTCCTTTGGAATTACCTAAGGTCTCCCTTGAAATCTTTCCCTGGACCTGCGCCAGCAAGCTTCACCAATATTTGGCGGCTTGTTGACGTGTTCAAGGGCCGTTGCGATATTACGCAAAATGATCTTCACAAGAAGCTCGGCCCCGCCGTGCGGATGGGTCCCAATGTTCTAAGTCTGTCTGATCCAAGTATGGTTGGTAAAGTCTTTACCACGAGAAACCCTTGGAAGAAGGTACGGTCCTGTCCCTTAGTTCGAGAGGGCCGGAGAATTGCAGCCATGGAGAGATTCGCCTTGAGTACAAGTCCACTTGCTAATTTAAGTGTGTCCAATAGAGTAACATGTATATGATCAACGATGTGATGGTCAACGGCGTGCGCGTTTCCAATCTCTTCTCAACAAGGAGCGAAGAATGGCATTCGACGTCGATTCGACCTATCAAGTCGCTATACTCCATGACAAAGGTGCAGGACTTTGAGCATCATGTAGACACGACCCTCAATTTTTTGATGCAGAAGCTGGAAGAACGCTTCATCAACACGGGAAAGCCATGTGATATGGCTGATTATCTTCTATATTGTGAGACGTTACTCCACAAAATGCGCTTGTGTTTTCATAACTGACCGTGTTTTGAAGTCGCATGGGACGCTATGAGTCAAATCACCTTTGGAAAGAATTTGGGTATCTTAGAAGCCGGTAATGATGACCGTAAATTCCTGCATACTTCTAGTCGCAGTCTCGATTATTTTGCATCTGTACGTGCTCATCGAAGCTGGAATATTCATAAATGAATCCCAGCTAACATGGTGTAGGTCAGCCAAATGCCAGAGTTGGATCGTGTCCTGGACAAGAACCCAGTCAAGCGACTCGGTCCCCCTACCTTTGGGTGGGCTATAGGCTTCAGTGTTGACGCCTATACCAAGCGCATGGCAGAAGGGCCACCCGCCACGACCGATTTCCTTGAGAAATTTATCGAGACTAAGAAGAAGCATCCGGACATTGTCGATGATAACATGGTGGTTACCTATCTCCTATCCAACGTGTTAGCTGGTAGCGATACGACGGCGATCACCATGTGCTCTGCTATGTATAACATCCTGAAGAACCCCAAGGTCCATCAAAGATTAAATGAGGAACTCAAGAAGGCCAATGTAACGGTTCCTGTCAGCTGGAAGGCTACCCAAGAGATTCCATACCTAGACGCCATCATGAGGGAGGCCATGCGTATTCATCCCGGTGTTGGAGTGATGATGGAGCGAATTGTCCCTGAAGAAGGTCTACAGTTGCCCGACGGACGTTTTGTGCCTGGAGGCGCTGCCATCGGCATGAACCCGTGGGTAATCACCCGCGATGAGGATGTTTTTGGCTCCGATACGGACATGTTCATTCCGGAGAGGTGGCTGCAGCAGGCGGGTGAGACTGACGAGGACTTTGAGGCCCGTCGCAACAAGATGAAAGTTGCCGACTTTGTGTTTGGTGCTGGACCCAGAATGTGCTTGGGCAGATATCTCAGCCAGCTGGAAAGCTACAAATTGATTGCCACCATGTTTGCGCAGTATGACGTGAGTGTCTCCGCCCAACTACCCTCTATCACTCTTGCACCTCTTCTTTCCCGAGTCTAAGTCTGACCAAATGTGAAATGATAGATTGAGCTTGAAAGCCCGGATACCGAATGGAAAATCATAAATTCTTGGTTCGTCCGCCAGGAAAACATTCCAGTCATCATAAAGGAGAAGGTGGGAGCATGAAATGGCTGACTGGGGGGCCTTCTTGGGAGTTGTTCTGTTCGGGACAGTTTTGCGGATTTATTTATATCCTTGATAGTCTTTATTTGATGCGTAACTTTTCGATTCTATAGTCTTGTTCTCGATATATATTCTGAAATCTTCGGCATTCAGGCCGTATCGTCACCGTGTCAATGAGAGAATCATAATTCGTAGATGGAGGTAAGGCATAGCTGCAGCATAATCAGAGACTGCCAATTGTCGTGAGCACCAAAAGCAGTTGCTTCTATGGAAGTCTAGAAAAAGGCAGAACCGTTCAAATTATCAAATTGTCCAGATAATGAAAAGTCTCGGCGAAATTTGATAAATCTAAGTCGTAGGTTTAGCTTGTGAGCCAACGGGCAATAGATGGTTCTATGCAAAGTGCCATAGGACTGTCATCTATCGAATCTCAAATCAATATTCAGCGAATTCCAAATTTGGCTTTGTCCAGTGCGCATAAGAGAGGAAATCGTGAAGAAGGAAACCTCGGGGCATGTAATGCTATTATGATTAAGGTGGTACTCCGTAATGAGCTTTCTAAAATAACATGATGTCAGACGGGTTGAGAATGGCTGTGCATAAGGTACCTTGTGTGGCTGGTGCTACACCTAAGGCAGGAAGGTAACGTGCATTAGGGCATGTGAAGACCCGGCATTATTATTTCACAAATATTGTGCGTGCACATATTTACGTCCATTCACGACTTGTACCATTACGGAGTAGTTACTTATCTACCACGTGACGGATTTTAGGTACTTGAAAGATTATGTAATCTTTCCTCTTGCGAACCCCGTGATCAAAACGGTTATGCGCATTTTGGACTCTTTGCTTCTTGATAGCTAGCGTTTCTATATAATATACATAAAATCCATTTTATAGTTGACACTGATTGAACTTTCCACTGTCTACGAGCGAGGGTGAATTTGCGACAGGATTCTGTCATGACAAGACATGCAGTAAGCTAATGCTTACAGACAATCAACCGCCCCAACTTTGTGAGATCCAGGCAAGTTGGACAGAAAGTGATATGCCGTTGATATATCAGAAAGGAAAAGGGGTTAAAAACAATGTACCAACCAAGAAGCCATGTGGAAGCCATGTCTGCAACGAAAAAGCGAGCCGTATCCAGGATGTTGTTCTTCCAACCCCTCGCCCCATCGCCGTCAATAAATGCTGTCATTTTATTGGCAATGAATGACAGCTGCATGGTTGCTTCTGCGCTTTCCAACAGCTGGCTTTCGTGATGAGACGGAAACAATCAGCTTCGCATCAGTGGCGCTCAGACCTGGCCTAAATATCTCTTACTTTCTTCCCCCGGAACTCTTGATGCACCTGCAGGGAATGGATTCACGCACTCATCGTCGATTCATACCTGCACTTCAGATCATGCACGGCGAATAATGTACATTTCAGGCTCATTGCATGATAGTCTTGTCACATGAACCTTTCCTCGAAAGGCGTCCCTGGAAGCGATCTGGTCTTGATCAGCCTCTCTGCTGAGTGGCAGTGCATCGCTTTTCGCCATGCCGTCAGCCTTGTAGTCGAGAGCGACCAGTCTTGTTACGATTATTAAAGAGACCGTCAACAGGATTGGTCATCAATCAGCTCGGACATCTCCTTGAGCGAACAAATAGTAAGGTTTGAGAACTACGATATGAATGTATAGATATGGTTTGACAAGATCCTATAGTAAACTTTAGATAGCTCTTGTAGCAGAGCATGAGATCCACGTACTACAATAAGAAGTCAATCACATACTCATCGCGATCGCCACATTCAATAGCCACCTGGGGGCGAGGAGAGTTTGACAAACAAACGGGCAACGATAATGGAGTTACTAGAGGTCTTACGAGAGGGATGCAGACGCATTCGAAAAGCGATCTGAGACCTGCTTCTGAAGATTCCCTGCATAGCAACTCCAGACCGAGAGCGAAGCAGTGTCGGAGGCGGCAGAGAGAACCATGTCATGTCTCAGACGTGTGCAAAGATAGATGCGCACCTCGATCATCGGCATCTACCAAGTCTCACTCTTTGTTATTCAATCACTTCAATACAAGTACTGATTTACATGGTATGCTTCTCTTTGACCAAGAGAAAAACCGTCTCCTCGTTGAGAGTAGGATAACTAAGCTGGCCTCAGCGAAAGGAAATGCGACTATTTGATTGGTCGGACCTGACTGGCGTAGGGCGAAAATAGCAATAATGAGGCGGACATGGTTTTCCCTTCTTTCAGTACTTCAACATCCAATCATCCAGGGCCGTGTTCAGCTCAGCCCTCAAGTAAGGCTTGCCTGACGGATGAAACATTGACGAAAATCTATCCCGAAAGCAAAAAGAAACGCGAGGGCCACTGGAGACCCTCTCAGCGAAACGATTTGAAGATAGATGCGGATTGGCTTACCTTCACAAAAGCATGGTTGATGATGTGTTCCCCAAACAACACCGTGACCAGCAGTCGTCTACTGATCTGCTTGTACCCCCGGCTTTCGCGGGGTTTTGACTACGGTGTCTGTTACGCCACGGCAACGGGATCAAAGGGCTCTGGTTTCGGGTTTTTCCCGGGGGTTGAGAGGCGGTGAGCAACGCAAAAGTCCAGATCCTGTGGCTGATGATTGTCGAACGGATAGGCAGAGTTACTATCCGTCATCGAAAGATGGAAAGGGGGGCTTAATCTGGTACGTAGCCAATCATCGAAGTCTGCAGCTCCCCTCAAAACCTGTGTCATCAGAAGCAATATGAGGGAAATAGAAAAACGGCTAACGGTCCGTTGTGATTGCCATTAGCCAGTGGAATGCCGACGAAGCATTCTAGCGTTTCTGGGACAAATCGGTAGAGAGACCAAAAATGGAAAGATGGAAATTGAAATGGCAAAATGAGCGACGTGAGGAAAAGGACTGGGTGGGTGCAGATGAGACTCCCTGAGATGGGCGGTAAGCGTGGTGCTTGGCTGGGCAAAGAAGGACACGCCCCTTTGCAAGCTAGGGGCAGGTTCCTTCCCCCAAAGATAATGGGGCAATTAATCCGGGTGGTTAGCTTTCATTGGCTGGCAAAAGGATACACAGAAAGCTGGGCTCGGGTCATGAGATCAACCGACACACTTTAGGAAAGTTATGCTATCAACGCCCTAACCATTCAGCGACAGGCAAAATTCTCCAAGTCAAGAAACGTTCAGTGGTTCCGATTATTTCTTCTATTAGACAAATTTGCCCCGGCGGGATAGGCAGTCGTCAGCCCGCATGCGGCAACCTTCAAGCGACGGACTCAAATCAGTGGAAATTTTTTTCATTACCCTTGGACATCATGGTCATGGATCCGTATTCGTTGTCTGCCGGTCGCTTTCTTTTGTCGCTCCGTTGGTGCTTGGACTCGTTGCAGTGCGACAATGGTTGCACCCAACTGTACTCGCAGCGGCGCTAGGGGGCGAAAGAGAATGGAACCGGGTCAAAAAGTCATGCTTCTGCAGCATGGCAAAAAGAAGGCTACGAATGCAAGAGAACGGTCAATAGTGGCACGCCAGGGTTGAGAGGGGAGAAGAGCCGACCCATTCGTGTGATTATTGCTATGTGTGGGTAATAATATACGGGATGGCAATAATAAGAGTGTTCATAGTGGGGGCCTGTCAGCGTGCCAAGCGGAGATTGGATCGTGGCCGACAGGGTTCATCACTGATTCATGATCCGGAGTGGGTTTCGGCTCTTCTTCCTTCGGGTGAGAAACAGTGACCCAAACTTGAGTACCCATCCTTGTTCTGTCGCAGCATACTGACACGTTACAGTTCGACCGAGCCAGGGGAGGCGTAATTATTTGCCTCCCGTGAACGGCATGGCAGGGCTAACCAGGTCTTCTTTCCCAGCTAATGCGCTCTGTTGTTGATGTTGTTGCTGTTATTGTTGCTGGTGCCGCCGTCGCCCGCCAATTAGAACCACAACCAGTGATTGGCGTTGCCAATCAAGGATCGGACTGTGCCTTTACCTGCATGGGCTTGGCGCAAAGCCTTTGCGTACTCTTTACATGTCATCGCTGCCCGCGTCAGAATCCTCCCACAAGTCCAGCTCGACCAGTCCCATCGCTCTAAAATTTGCCTCTCTATTTTCTGTCTACATTTCTCTCCTAACCCTGACTGCTTGGGCCATTTTCGGGAGGCGTCGACGGATCCTCGAGGAGGCTGAGCACGGCCCACCTCAAACCCAAAACAATCAACCCTCGCACACTCACATCATGTGTATGCACACACCTCTTTCTCGCTCAAATCGAGGATGGTGGTTAGCCAGTCAGAGGTAGTATTCGGAAGGGTAAAAGGGGCATCTGGACGGACAACGCCAAGCGGCGAAAATGGATTGAACTCAATGTTGATGATGATGATGATGATGATGTTGATCTTGGTATGAGAAGATCAGTCGTCGTCACTTTGTCGCACGTCGGTCGTGCCCTCCTTGCCGTCTGCTTTCACGGAAGGAGCTTCGTCTCACACGAATTGTTATGGCAGGCATCTACGGCGCCGGATAGGCTGCTCGCAACCGCCGTCAAGCTCATCTCATAGCCCACCATGCATCCCTTGACCGTTTTCTGCTATCAGTACGGAGTACAACCAGAATTGGAGGTAAGACTGATTGCAGTACCGAAGGTACAGCGCGATGTGATCCGTCTCTGACGACGGTGGTACCAAACTCTCCTCAGCAAGGGGTCCGTTCAAAAACCTCCCCAAGATCGGCATGAGAACAAGCAGGGACACTACTACTATCGCCTAGGCAAGCATGTGTTTCAATAACCAGTTCCGTCTGCCTCGCCATATCGACGCAATTTCAGTTATGCTTCTGCCTATTCAATAGCGTAGGTCACTGGGGTCACTTCCACGCCACGGTTCCAATTTTGGTCCGGCTGGGCGGCAGGACGCGCAACGCAGCAGGAAGGTGACCTCTTTCTTTTTTTTTTTTTCCTTTGGGCTGACCAGGGGAGAAAATTTTTGTCCATCTTGCCTGTCTTGGCCTTGACTTTCGTACTAAGCCTGTGACGGAGACCCATCCTCCCCGTCATACCTCGTCAACTGCAATCCTTTGACGGACGGTCTTCTTGGCCCTAGTCTCGCCCGGGCGTGTGCGCCTTTCCACTCAACGTTGCCCGAAGATCCTGCACTATAATCGTCCATTGTACTCGTACGGGTCGCCCGGTGCTTGTCTAGCATTATGGTGGGACTGGTCAGGACGTCTGCATCAAGCAACACGGCGAAACTCGCACCATGACTGGGTCTCTGCAGCAGCCCTTGATCCTTGGTTCCCACGCCGCCTCCTGCCCGCGCTATCCCCACCCACCCTGACCATCATTTACCCACACACGCGCACGCACACACGCATCCAAGCACACCAACCTCGAACCTTCTGCCACCGCTATTACAGCCTACTCCTGCTGATGGCTCCGACCACCGAGCCGGGCTGGGAAAAGGCAAAGTGGGCTCGAGAAAAGTTGACTTTAGTCATTCTGTGTCGCCCTAGCACGTCCTTAGCCCCGTAAATGAAGCCCAGAGCGCATGGCTCAACGCTAACACTATTAGTAGTTGGCTCTCCCGCCCTACAACCTCGGTCAAGCCGCTCGATCGTGAGATCGGCTTTCCGCACTCATCAACTTGGCTGCGTTTCCTTTCATCTATCAATCTAAACTTTTCCCGCCTATCAATCGGTCACGATCTCTTTTTATCCTCCGTTTCACCTCTAATTTATCCAGTCAACATTTCACCACGTCTTCTCCCTCCTTGCGACCTCTTTATACAATTCACATCCCTTCCTTTAACCACTCTCCGCACGTGGTGACTTAGTGTTCTACTCGAAACTCACCTTGTCAAATCACCCACCCTTTTTATCATCCTAAGTGTACACCTTTGCTTCTCTCCGTCATCCGGATTTGGGAAACCCTCTTCCACCTTGATAATTCTTTTTGTCTTCTTATTTTCCTTCGATATCCTTGGACGCTCCGTTGCTGGCCATCGGACCTTGGATTTTTATTTACTCCCGTGGATTACAATCCCTGTCCGGAAACTTTATTTCAGCTGTTCCCTTGACAGCTGAAATCTCGATCTGAATACACCGGAAACACAATGTTACCAACCCCACCAGCAACTCCGCCGCTGCCCGGACAATGCGCTCCTGCTGATCGCCTTGGACAAATCTTAGTCAACCGCCTGGAGTTGACAAGCATTCTTGGCGTGGGTGCCTACGGCGTGGTCTACACTGCTGTCGACATCCATACCAACGCTCTTTATGCTGTCAAGGCTCTCAACAAGATTGGCCTGGACCCTAGGCAACGCAAGTTCCAGCAAAGAGAAATTCAACTTCATCATCAGGCCAGCCGTCATCCGAATGTGGTTTCCTTGGTCAAAATTCTGGATTCTGTGGATTGCACTTTTGTTGTGATTGAATTTTGCCCCGAGGGAGATCTCTTTTCAAATATTACGGAACGTGGACACTACGTCGGTAATGATTTTCTGGCCAAACGGGCTTTCCTGCAAATTCTGGACGCCGTGGAGTTTTGCCATTCTCTGGGAATATACCACCGGGACCTGAAGCCGGAGAACATCCTGGTCACCGATGGCGGCATGACCGTCAAGCTTGCTGATTTTGGTCTCGCAACGACTGATCCCTTCTCTTCTGATTTTGGATGCGGATCAACATTCTATATGTCTCCAGGTATTATTTCTCCCCTTGTCTGCACCTCCGGATCTAGATGCTGACCTGATGATACAGAATGTCAACAGTCATCGCCTCGGCCAAATTCGTTTTACGCTTCGGCTGCTAACGATGTCTGGTCCTTGGGTGTTATTCTCGTTAACCTGACTTGTGGCCGGAATCCGTGGAAACGGGCTTCAACCGAAGATTCTACCTTTCGGGCATTCCTCAAGGATTCCAAATTTCTTCGCTCCATTCTTCCCTTATCCGCTGAATTGGACAATATCCTGAGGAGAATTTTTGAGTGTGACCCACAAAAGCGGATCACGATTCCTGAACTCCGGGAGCTCATTGTACGCTGTCCGAAGCTCACCACACGTCCCAATGGACCGGTTGCTCCAATTACACCAGTCACCACACCGGCATGCCAGCCCCTCGACGACTATGTTGACCATGAGGCTATCCAGAATGTTGAGTATCCTATCGCGGACTTCTTGGATGTCTTCCAGCAGCAAGGTTTTGATGCTGCAGCATTTGGGCCAAAGCAGGAGTGGCAGCCGCCGGTGATTGACATGCTTACTCCTCCCTACACCCCAACCGCGGAGTTTGCCGCAAACCACTATTCTCCTTGCACCTCAGGATCAGGCTCCTCCGTGTCTGATGGTGCATCTCTGTTCTCTGCGAACTCTGTGGCCTCTGGTTCTTCTACTTGCTCGTATTTTGATCAATTTGTTTCAGCCATGCAGACGCACCCGTCCATGGATCACAACTACGTCATGGTCGCGCCTCCGGCGAACTACTATGGCAACTTGATCCCAGCTTTGGACTTGATGGACAAGCAGATGGCTGCTCAGACATTTATGCCTGGTGTTCAAGTCTACTAGAGCTCTTCAGGTTTATTCTGCCAAGACGGCTACTAATTTTGTGTTTGGACGATCAACTCTATTTAATTTTGCACACGGCCGACTTGCAACGAACTACATAAAATAATGTGTACACGACTACGACGGCAAAGAAAAAAAAAAGAAAAACGGACACGATCTGTCGTCTTTGAACCATGATTGAGATGACTTCAATTTCTCAATGGGGGTCCGACTTTTATTACTTTTTACAGCAATTCAACGCGGCGTAACAGCGGGAGGAAAACATCGAAAAATTTCTTTTGTTTCGGCATCTTAGACATTCTCTATTGACTCTTATGCCTCACGCATATCATCACAAGTTTCGACCGATCGACGCATGGCCTCTTTTTCCAGAGCTCACAACCTCGGTGCTCGTTCGATTCGTATCGAGTTTGTGCGCTCCGACAACTTTATTGATATACAACCAATTCGAAGGGCGACATCCAGATTGATTCGGCAAACAATTCATACCTATTTTTATTTATGGGATGGCTGTCTGAATATCTTTTTTTTTCTTAGGAGTCGGGAATACATGGTACGGAGTATGATGAGGTGTTATTTATTTATTTTTATCAATTTTTGGAGAGGGATGAATAATTTTACCTAACGGCCGAAAGAAAGCATATTGGAAGAGCATGGATTTCGACGAGCATTGTATGACGCGCTATAAGCGCAAATGACGAGGATGGTCAATCTCTTTTGTTTTGCCTTTCCACTTCTACATTATCGCCTTTCCGCATGTCAAAGCGGGTTTGGCAGGCAAATTTTCTTGAACATTATTTTATCTTATTTTTCTTCTTGCCCATACGCCTCCGCGCAATGAGAAGGGGAGGGGCAACCGGAAAGAGACCTTTGTACATATATTCTCATCTCTTCCCACTTTTTGTTCCTTCAACAGACTTCCTCGTTGTTTCGGTTTATATACACATACATCACATCATCTTACCCAACCTCCACTGGCTTTCTTGTACTCTCTTTTTGTTCTCTTTCCGTCGATGCAACTCATATCACTATTGTGGTTTTTTTTTACATGAGAACAAACATATACCCATTTTGCACCAATACAATCTTGACTTTCAGCTTCATCTAAGCAATATCACACGTACATATATATAATCATCAGTGACCTTTAGTGTGTTGCTTAGGTTTTCTACGTGTGTTAATTTGTACGTTTGTACTCCACCGTGTATATATATAATTAGAAACATGAGCAACCCTGTACACTCTTATCTTCTTCTCGTTCGAAACATTTCTCTGTTCATTACCGGGGTACTGTGTGTTATGGCTCTATATTGCTTTTTTTTTCCCCTTTGTCTTTTATTCTTTTTTGTTCTTATTTTATTTCTTTTCTTTTCTTTTCAACGGTTGACTTTCCCAGCCGTGTTTTTTCTGCAAAAGTCCAGTATCTGAGGCACGCATCCAACATAGCATTTTTCACGGAAGTTAAATAAAAAAAAACAAAAAAGAAAAAGAAAAAGAAAAAGGGTTTCATCGAAGCATGTGATTATCTCTTGTAACTTTTCCTATCACCGCACCTAAGGTACCTTACTTTGTAGTTGTTTCGTAATAGGTGAAGAAGGGTAGATTAGATGTTTCACCTTCCCTCGTTGCCCCTCATTCACCCCTCGGCTGCGTCATCTGTTCTACGAGTACGAAGTACTCTAGAGTTCACCTACTCGCAAGGGTCAAAATCGCCCTCGTCATCATCATCGCCATCGCCATCGTCATTATATTTATTTATTTATTTATTTATTTATTTTTTCATTGGGTTTTTATTTTTATATTGACCCTCCTTCCTTCCCTTATCATTGGGCCGACTAGCCCTGCCGATTGGGCGGCAGCCCCATGGCGTGCCAAAAAAAGGGTGGGCCTGGTGGCAGGTGTGTGGCGTGGGATGCAAGGGAGGAGGAGTTGAGGAAGAGGAGGGGGCAAAAATGTTTTACCGGGCGGGGGGGCACGGGTTTGCCACATAATTCACAAGGGGGACAGGGGGCTTTTTGTCGATCACAGAGAAAAACAACATCATTATACAGTACAATAGGTAGGTTACCTTAGGAACTGTACAGGGTAGAGTACGACGAGGTAGTATTTCGACCAACCGACCAGTTCAAAGGTAGCGGAGTACGAAGTACTTCATATGATATACATCATATAGGACACCTCCTACGAGGGTACAAATACTCCAAATGTAAGTGCAAAAAAAGTGGAGAACGCAATGTGGCAGTGATCAGCGGATTCTCAAAAGCAATCACTACTCGTACGAGTACGAGTACTTGTAGAGTAACGGAGCGAACTTGGCTTTTTGGGCATCAGAAGTGGGGACCTGTGACACTTCACATGCATTCGACAGATTCATTTGACCGGGAGCATGGAGGGGAGGCGGGAGGAAATGAAATGAAATAGAATAAAATACAATACAATAAAAGTTATTCATAAAGGAAAAAGAAAATCTACCCGCCAAATAAAATGGATTGAGGTAAACAAAATAAAAACAACGAGCAAGTCCCTTGACGAATTATAAAACACTTAAAGAAACAAAATAAAACAAAATAAAACAAATACGAATAATAGAAATCAAGTTACAGATTTTTGCCATGTAAGGTATCTGTATTGTGTACAGCGTACTCTGTATGGCATAGCATAGCACAGCACAAGGGGCATGAATAAAAAGGATAAATATGTGCCTTTGTGCAGCGGGTAATCACAAATATGCGCAACTGGTGAATACAACATATTATGCATAACGGGATAAAACGGCATAAAATGGGTTATGAACAAGGCATAATTTCCCCCCCCGATTTAATGTCAACGTGTCCGCGCTACTACCCGTACTCCTACCGTGTCAAGTACCCGAGTCGTCGATGATCAATGAAGATGATAATATTTCAGAAGGGGACGGGCTTGGTTTGAGAATACGAGCGGCTCCGTACTATAGAGGGTTATAACTCTGTAGATGGGATCCCGGGTATAACTCAAGGGTAGCTTATAACCTAGGTTCACTCATGGAGGGTGAGAAAGCTACGGCAAAAGCTCGGAGGAACTTCCCACGAGGTGGAGATGACGTGTGTGCTATGTATAGAATCACATATCAAGGAAAAAGATGTATACGATGGATACGGTGTAGAATCATAATAGAAAAAAAGTGTACTATGGATAGAATCAAATCAAAAAAAAAAATGAAAAAAAAAAAAAAAAAAAAAAAAAAACCAAGCTAAAGGGAACGAACGAAACCGGGGGCGGGATGTGTCGTGTCAAGGCGTGTTGGCGTCAAACATTAATTACGTGAGTCTGTGTAAGGTACTACAATACTAGTTTTGTTGACGAAAATAGAAAAGGATATAATTCTAAGCGGATCAAGTGTAAGCGAATCGAAGCCAGTCAATAGTTCAGGTAGAGTGATAGAGTAGTCGTAAGTGGCAGGATTTAGTTGACAAATAGAGAAAATCTTCTGTATTTGAAAATAAGCGTTCTTGGTTTGCTCAAGGATAAACCCAGCTATGAGAATCCTAGATAGGTATCAGAGTGCTAAATGACTATATATAGACAAATCCTTTCCCAGCCACGTTTGCAATGTAAGTCTACCAGGAAAAAGCGAGGAGAAAAAGGAAAAGAAAAAAAAATAAGTAATATGAGAAAAACGATCGTCCGCAAACATGTCACGAAGAAGACGCAGCAATTAGACCTTTCCTCTTGTGATGAAGGGATGCTTGAGCGCTTCCGTGGGAGTGCATCTTTTCTCGGGGTTCAGGTTGAGACAGCGATCAAGGAGATCGGCAAAGGACAGGAGCTCCTTTTTCTCAGCCTCGTCCATGTCTTTGGCTGTCGCGAAGAGTCGTGTCCGGAGATCCCGGGTAGGTTTAGTAAAGTTGAGTATGCGCACGACGTCCTTGTTGGTTATTTTATCCGTCTCGACGCTCTGGAAATTCATAAATTCGTCAAAATGCATGGGCGCAAACTCGGCGCGACGTAGCATCTTTGCGCTGAATTTACCGCGACATTCCATTACGGATCGAAGCATCTGATTGTTCGTTCGGCCCGTGAACAGAATTTTGCCTGTGTAGAGCTCGTACAGCGTGCAGCCAATGGACCACATGTCAATTGCAAAATCATAGGTCATTCCTAGGACTATATAGTACAAAACCAATTAGTAAAATGTCAAGGGACACCCCAAAGAGCCATAAGTAAAGACCTACTGATTTCTGGAGCACGGTAAAATCGACTGACGAGATACGGAGTGATTTCATTCTCACTCGCATCAGAAGCAGATCCAAGATCGCAAATCTTGAGAGACGTCCGAGCTTCATTCACCTAGAGTTGGATAGGTATTCATCAGTGCCTGCCATAGGAAAAGAACAAGGGCGTATGCAGACTTACCAGGACATTGTCAGGCTTAATATCGGCATGCAGAATATTGCATTTTCGCATCAAGCTCAATCCGAGGAACATTTGCTGTGCATACACCCGGACAGCTTTGAGGTTGATACCCACATCCCGGCCGAACTTCTTAAGTACTTCGCGAAGATTGATGCTGAATAAATTGTCAGCGCTGAGGTCCTTCCCTCTTCAATTGCATAATCCTCACCTCAAATTCTCAAAAACCATGCAGAGATGGTTCTTATGTTCAAAAAATCTCTCTAAGCGAATCATGTGTTTCTTGTCCTCTGGGTCTGCTAGTGCTAGCTTTTGCAATATCTCAATTTCCTTGAGACCGGCTTTTTTCCTTAAAGAATATCTTTGTTAGCAATTTCCCCACTGCAATTGGCAAAAGAGGTAATCCTTCTTACATTGTCTCATTATTCCGTATAAGCTTGATAGCAACCAGTTTCCCAGTCGTCGTGTCCGTCGCTCGCACGACGCCGGAAAACATGCCTTTGCCGAGATTCGATTGAACGTGATACCGCCCGTCGAGAAGCTCACCAAGGATGACTCGATAATATCCATCCGGGTCATCCCAATTGTCGAGCATGCTCATATCCAGCTCCTTTGCCTTGGGGATTCGGACTGCTTTAGCATGCTCTTCTTCGTCCATGGCGGACTTTTGAGGAACAGGAGGCTCCTCTGCGAACATGTCATCATCATCGTCCGCAAACATGTCAAATTCGTCCCTGGCCTTTGCCGGTGGCTCCTCCTCTACTTGTTTTGCAGGAAGGAGAACATTCTGGGAGGTCATTTGGGTCTCATCATAGGCGCTAGCAGGAACGTCTTCTCCCGCCTGACGCTGCTCGTTTCGCAATTTGTCCTCTTGCATGTCTAAAGTCGGGTCGTAATCGGCAGCCGAGGGACCGTCATCCTCGCCAGTTGCCCCGTCCATATTGTTAGCAAGATCTTCATCTTTTGCAAGTGCGAAGTCTGTCGGCGATTTGGAGCCTGAATCATCCCGCGGCGTCTCAGGAGATTCCTTGGGTGATACTATCACACAAGACTATTAGCATATCACGAATAACTCCTTTCTCTTGTTTTTTTTATACAAAGGGTATACCTACCAGACCGTATAGAAGCAGCATCGGGAGTTTCAGTAACAGGTGTGGAAGATTGCGAATCAGTTCCCAGATGAAGCGCCTGAACAAGCAAGGGCGTAGCCTGGCCTCTATACTTAGCTTTGATTGCTTCCCGCCTTTTACGGCGGTCTTCGATCAATGAAGCCTCATCAACTGGCGTTGATTGCACGGGCTCCGGCTCCGGCGCCGGCACAGGCTGGTCGTTGCTCGACGAAGCTGTCTTCCCGGCATTGCCCCTGTAAAAGTCAACGATTGTATTCTGATGCATGAAGTGAACAATAACCTACTCTCGAACTCGCTCGTCTGAAGCGAATGCTCCATGCCGCTCGAACCCAGCGGCATGAGTATCCGCAGCTTGAGCGGGCCGTTCGGCAGCCGCAGACCCGGTTGCTGATCGGTGACCTCTATTATCATTCGAAGCACGGCCGATAGAGTCTCTTCGGCCATTCTCCCATTCCCGTCCACCTCTGCGAGCCGAATAATCAGATCTCTCGTTTCTTCGATCTTTGGGATGTCGGGGCTGGGAATAGCGGGGCGGTGAACGACTGCGAGTACGGGCTCTCTTATCGCGATATCGATCGGAATAGTAGTCTCTATCGTCGTCGTACGAAAGATACGTTTCGGAGGGACCTCCTCGATCTAAGTCAGCGTAAGAGACCTGGGGTCGGCGTCTCTCATAGATCGACGGTGGTGGCGGCGGCTGTTGCTCGTAATGTACCCTAAATCGTCGCGCGTCCGAGCGGCTGCGGCCACTGTGAAAATCATCATCATGTCTTCGCTTCTCCCCCCGCGACGGATTGGCTCGGTATGGCGAGCGAGATCTATAGCGGCGAGGCGACTGGGGACCAGTCGGCGACTTCGATGCTGAGACACGATTTCTGGAATGACGGTCAACGTTGGTGTCTTGAAGTGAAGGCAGCGACGTAGTTGCCTTCTCAGTTTCAGATTCGATAATCTCCCCCTCCGACTCTGAATGTGAACCCATCTTTGTTCTCTTACTTGAAAGAGCCAAATCTAGCCTTGATATGCAGAAAGCAAGTCGTGTCAGCAGTGTGATTCGTTTGAAAGATCAGAACCCGGATAGAAGTCCAACCGGTACTTTATTGTCCGCACCCAGATAAAATGATGATAGATCAGCTACTGGCAATATCTGCTCTGAATTATTTGGAGATTGAAGCTGGTAGTGACGCTGGCTCGATGATAAACCGCCGGAAACATTACGCACGCTAAGGGCCAATCAGAGGAAAGCTAAAAGGAGTCGATCACGTGGCGTCTACAGAGGTGCCGGGTTGTAGTAAAACGAAGAGAATATGCTTTAAATTGCAAAGAATTATTTTTCTGAATTCCTCACTGAATTTCGATTTTATAGATACAATCATATAACTTTAATTACTGTTTGCAACCCCTGCTTGGTTTCCCTTGTGTGTTGTGCTGTCCACGAAGTTGACCCTCGACTGAGCCACTTTCTCATTGCAGAACAGCCACAGAGGGATCAGATAAACGATAAAACCCCACTACATTGGCCCAACTTTTCCCTTTCTTCTCAGCTCTCGACAAACCTCTCCTCACCGTTTCTACACTCGATATATTTTACAGACACAATGGGTGGCTCGAGTCGTGAAGGTGCGATACTCTTTTTTTAACACAGATGTTTGTTGCCTGTATAATCACCGCTAATCAGCACCTTTGTGCTACAGGCGGCAAAGTCAAGCCCCTTAAGCAGCCCAAGAAGGACAAGAAGGATGTCGACGATGAAGACCGCGCGCACCAGGAGAAGCTGCGTGCTGGTATGAACCCCTTTCACCCTATTTCTTGACAAAGATATCTGTGCCTAAACGTTTTCTTGTGTAGATGCCAAGGCGAGAAAGGACATGGCCGACGCTCTGAAGAAGGGCAAGAAGAAATAAGCGTATCGCTTTGGTTCTTGCATCAAAGCCATATCCACTCACGGTCACAAACTTCAAGCGCGGATCTACATCATACGGCTTTGGGAGCACAGAACTTCATAGCTACACAGAGGGGAGATTACGAGGTCATGAAATTTGAAAAATAAATTGCCAGACTTGAATTATGAAATTATCAAGTGCTCCCGATGCGCCCAATTGATATTTGTTCTCCATAACCCACATCGACTCATTGCCAATCAAAGAAGAAAGCCATCGGTGAGCCGACCAAGACTAATTCCCAAACCGTCACCACCGAAGGTGATCTTGTGGAATCATCATGGATCCCCTAGTTAAACTATTATGAGCCGAGCTATTGCAGTACATTGAATATCATGCAGAATGCAGCGGTAAAAGCAAAGTCGAAAATTTATCATCGAAGACCATACAGGCGTATTTGTCCGCAGCGAGTCGAAACTAACTCTAGCTAGTGACCCGCCTTATCCACAAGCTTGTGGGTTCTGCCGGCTCTGATTCATCCTTCCGTTTCCAGGCTCGGTGCAGTTTGATACCAAGTTCGTGCTCTTCCAGGCCGATCTCCGCCATCTCTGCTTTGAGACGATCGACCATGACCCTCATCTCGTCTCTAGATGCTGCAATAGTGCCTGCAGGGACTGAAATTGTCCAATCGCGGACGATCTTCTGAATGTTCTCACGCCGATAACGGAGAGTATCAAGTTGAGCTTGTAGTCTGGTGATTCGATCTACTGATTCCTTCTCGGGAGGCGACTGCGGAAGGGACTTTGAATTTCGACGTTGTTTATTAACGTTTATCGTCTCCCCCAAAGCCCCGGGTACCCGAGAAGGTGCAGGTTTGCGAGTGGTCGCACGCGCATTGGTGATAGCAGAGCTTGGCAATGGCCGACTTCGATCCATTATAGATGACTGAGTCTGAGGGTTCCACTGCCCCGTGAACGAAGGCAGAATTGGACTACTAGGGAGACTCTGAGAAGCCGCGGTAGAAGCATAGGTTGTAGCGCTGAAACGACTGACAAGATGAGGCTGGAAGTTTATTTCCTGCATCGCTGATTTGAAGTTATGTTGGTCAGTCGGCACGGGACTCTTCAAGGAGAGCTCTCCCGGACGCTCATTTATCAAGTTAGGGAGTGGTTTGTCCCAGGATATGTTGTTGGAAAGAGGACTGGAGGTAGTTGAGAAATCTTCCTCTGGACTACTCGGAGAAGTGACTCGCGGTCCGTGGCGATTTATGGAAGTATATATTCTTGGTGGACTATTCCTGCCAACCTTGAGCGGAACGGTAGGCTTGATCTGATCTTCCACTTCGTCCGGAAGCTCAAATGAGGGCTCAGACTTGGCTTTGTTCGCTGACAGGGTGATCGTGCTGGTCTCAGATATGGCGCTCAATGGGGGACTTGGCCGCCTCATGTTTCGCGGCGAGATTGTCAATGGCTTCGTCGCTGGAAGTGAGTTTTGCAAGGCTGCACTGGCAGATGCTGCCCTTCTAGCCGCAGGATGTCCGTCACGTACAGCAGGCCCACCTCGACTGGTAACAGCATTCGGTCTCTCTATGGTGTATTTGGAGGGCTCAGTTACGTCCTTCAACTTAGAACGTGCTCTCATCCACTTTTGCACGGCCTCAATTGCCTGCGAGGAAGGTGCACGGGAGGAGCTTCCCGGTTCTTTCATTTCCACTTGATCTAATGAGTATCTTGGTCTAGGCTCGATAATTTCTTGTGAGATGTCCAGGGGCGCGGATTCGTTGCCGGTGAACAGCTCTTGGTCAAACCTATTCGATCCTGAAGGAAATGTTGATCGCCGAGAAGATCGATCGATGGCCGGAGAACTTGAGGGCGAGCTCCAATTGGATGGACTTCCAGGGGAGATACTGCTTTCATCTCCTAAGTATGGCGAGCGGCGGCTGAAATTTCGAACTGGCGTTTGAGGAGGAGAGATTTGAGAGGGGGAAGACAGTGAGAAAGAAGAAGTACTTCCTGGCTCCTCTCTACTATTTTGTCCTAAATAGGGCAACGCAAATTGAGGTGAGTTGCCAATGCGTTCAGAAACGGGCGTCAGTGGGGATGCTGTTGCGGTGGACTCCACGTTGCTAGGCCATTGAATTAACATTTCATGACTCTCTGCTCTAACAAGAGTTAAGTCAGGGTTGTCGGGGGGACAGAACTCACGAGGGAAGAGGGGGAAGCTCTCTCAGCAAAGCATCACTATTATCACTAGTCACAAAAGTTGGTTTGGCGCTGACGCAACGTCCATGGTGAATGTGTGCCACATTTGGCAATTGCTGCAACGACTTCTCGTCAAATGTGGAGGTGACTAGCACTGGGTCGCCAATGATCTGTTCCTTGGGTCGATGTGCGAGCTGCAATCGCTTCCACATCGTGAAGGTTTTTATAATACTTTAGCGACGAACAGGATTAGAGATCTCGTTCAAACATTCCTATCAGGCTAAACTCTGAAACTGACTGAACATGGGCATTTGAGGAAGGCATTTGAGGACTGCAACCACATAGGTCATGAGAGAGCATTTGCTGGGCAAAGGGGATAAGGGTAACGGATTGCAGGAATATTGACACACAAAATTTTGCTCATTAAACACTTACCTTGAAGAAGCAGAAAACAGTGACGAGATGTAAAGAATATGAATGCTTTAACTTTTAGGACCCAAAAACCGGGGGTAGCTGCAATGGAAATCCCTAATGGTGGCTGTATTAAATTTGTCGTGAACGAAAAATAGTTATCAGTTGATCGGTGATAATGTGCCTTATTTTAAGTGTTATTTAAAGCCGACGTTTTCAATTGACAGCCAATTATTTGTGCCTTAAAGACGACTGCGAGTAATATTGGACACAGCATCCAAAAAAAGGCTGTTCAGGGGGTAGTGGTGTTTCGTATTTGTTGTCAGCATGTTATGTATGAATCTGGAGATGTTTCAGATTGGTGGAGGGCAGTTTGTTTTGCGTCAAAGCTGCATGTCAGAGACTCGACCGAGACCGTGACCCTTTAAGAATTTAGTATTTGAACATATCCAGCACTGCGCTGGACAGTGCCACGTCAAAGCAAATCGAGAACTCGTACAGCCACAAATTCGCCACGCGAGGCCACATTGGTTGTGACACCGAAAATAGAAAAATTAACGTTGCAATAGCAGTGACAATGTTATGGAAAGATTTCAACGATGCAAGCAGCTACTAGCTCATACAGAATAAAGAACAGAATGTTTTGTTTTCACGGACAAAATTTATTAGATAAAGCAGACGAAACGAGAAAGAGATATATGCAGCTTTTCTGAGCGTTGTGCCCTAGGCTCCGAGTCCGTACAGTTCTGGCTCTGCAGCGGCAGAAAACCGGATTCTGTGACAGACCCGGATGTAGTGTGGGATGCTGATGCTGACCACTGTCGATCATGATGGGGTTAAGCCACAAAATCAACTCTAGATAACTCAATTCCAAGGGTGTCCTGATATAAATTTAGCGAAATGGATGGCAAAAATGAAATGGAAAGAATTTGGAGTGTAATCATCTCTCCCTCGAGGAATGCTGTAGCGTTGGTTTGAACACAAACAAAAGTGTCTAAATTTATCGCGTGGCTGTTTCGTTTGCCACAGGGTCTCAAGATCGACGGTCGGCGGGAACCTTGGGCGGGAAAAGTCTCATGCTAGAGTTTACTCTGGCGCTGATCACTGTGGCGGAGGACCGTTTAACTCTAGGTCGTTGACTTTAACCGAAATACTGGTGAGCAAGGTGCGAGGTGAAAGTGGTAAGTTACCTAGATGATGACATACGAGCTATGCACAACTTCTCGTCTGATCTGCCGCTCTTTTAGGTGGGGCCTCCAACATTAGGCGCCAGCTGCTTGGGCGCCAGAGACAAAAGGTGTTGCAAGGAAAAATCGGTCAACACCCATACACTATTCTGCAACATTTAGTGATCTATCCCTCGGCGTTCCCTAGCTATAACCCCTAGCGATACCTTAGGACCCTGGAGAGCCTACGAACCAGTTGGTAGTTAACCTTGAGCTTGAAGCTCCATCAGATAATTAATAATCAAACATTTACATTCTGTGTTTCATCCTCTTGCCCTTTCTGACCTTGCCGCTTTTATCCTCCAACATATCGCTCTGCTGTGAGAGCACTCTGCTATGGCTGAAGGTAGGTCGAAGCTTGTCAAGACCCCGCTTCATTCACCGTGATGTTAACCAGCCCAAGGTGCTCAAGACTATTCGGCCGATGTGCCGCCTGTAGCGGCTGAAGCGTAAGGAAATCCAGCCCTTTGTAAACGATCCGACCTAACACTTGATCGAGGTCCAGTGCTCCAATCATGGCCCCCATTAATATGGTACTTCTCGCCGTATTCGTCTTTCTGGTCTACTTGAGGTTGCGGCCGACTCCTCCCCCAACGCTCCCCAAAGGACCGCCTCCAACCGTTTTCCGAACATTCACTCCCCGTACACTACTTCCGTTTAACGGCGAGAACGAACAACCTGTATATCTAGCTGTCCGCGGCCGCGTCTTTGATGTGACACCGGGCAAGAATTTCTACGGTCCGAGCGGGCCTTACGCAAATTTTGCCGGTCGAGACGCCAGTCGTGGTCTGGCCTGTGGAAGTTTCGAAGAGGATATGTTGACCAAGAACCTTGACGGACCACTGGACCCTCTAAATGACCTGAATGACGAGCAGAAAGAAGCTCTCGAGGGCTGGGAGGGCATGTTTGAAGGCAAATATCTGGTGGTTGGAAAGCTGGTTGCAGCCGGAAGCCAGGAAGCAAAGGCCGCTGAGGCATAAGACTCTCGGTCTTGGGAAGAGTTGGCTTTTCACGTGGACTACATACCCTGAGTACGCCGCGCGAAATCTAAACTCTACTGCCCAAGGTGGAGCGCGGGAGAAAAGTTATTGCATTTAATGAATATGAAGAGCAATTCAAGAAGGATCTCGGACTCTCTAAAACTTATATGTTTCCATGGCTGCACGCTACTTCAAACTCTTCTGTCATGGCACTGTGGATCTACCATTGTATCGCAACGTTTAACCCGCATTGACTGAGGAATATTGATGGTGTCCATGACCCAATCCATTCTTTTTGATTGCTCAAGGAACACTAGCCAGCTCATCGAAAGCAGATCTTCCAGCTGATGCAGCGTATGACTAATAATGTCATACTGAAAGATGTCGCAAGTTGTCGATCGGCCAATTATCAAAGAAGAATGATCGCAATTCGACAAGTGTTGGCATAACTGCTCGTAGTATATCAAATATACATACATTCTAACTTGCCGAAAATACCGATTTTTGGAATAAATCTTGAAGAATCAACTACAATCGTCGTGAGGTCTTGCTGAGCGTGAAAATGGAATACGCTTCTACCGTGGAGTTGCTTACTGATATCGAGGTACTTTTGTGATTACGTATGCGGTTGGCTGGCTACCTTACGTTGAAAGGGTGGTTCGGAATTTGCGGGAACGAACAAAGTACCGGCCGGATGGTGGGTTTGGGGAACGGGGTCAGGGTTTAGACTCATCACTATTTCTCGCGTGTAATTAGGGGAATTAGTTAATCAGCAATAAGTAACATCATACCAACTATAGAGTGCAGGGCAACCTCCGTAGTTAGACTTGGAGAGGAGGATATTCGGCATTGCTTCCCAAAAAACCTCCCGCCTTCAACCATCAAATAACCTCTCCAACCCTCTTCTGTTCGATATCTACCACGGAAATATAAGCTTTTAATCACATTGGCATGACATATACGAATTGCAACTTCTGAGGGCGACTCCCTTCTTCCTAATCTCTTGCCTCCCATGTCCGACAAGAAGACCGCCGACGTCGATTATGCTCACCTCCCCATCCCCACCTATGAGGAGGCAACCTCCTCGCGGCCAACTTCTTCTCAGTCATATCATCAGGGAACTCAAGAGATAAACGATAATGCGGAAAGGGAAGGTCTTCTCGGACAGAGCGGACGTGCCGGTGAACGAGGAGAATCGAGACATGGCGGATATCGTCCGCCTATGGTGGGATCGGAGCGATCCAGCATCGACAGCGAATTCTCCTTTGAATCCTTGGAAAGGGATAACCGCAATGCAGAAGATGAAGAACTTCGACGAGAGATGTTCGAGATGGAGGTGCTGGACGCTGAATCCGGACAAGCA
Organism: Xylona heveae TC161; assembly: GCF_001619985.1. Lineage (NCBI taxonomy): Eukaryota > Fungi > Ascomycota > Xylonomycetes > Xylonales > Xylonaceae > Xylona > Xylona heveae. The sequence goes on along the minus strand of NW_017264204.1, from coordinate 711,986 downwards.
AGCTCTCAAACATCACCAATGCGCCATCGATTCTCGAAACGATTGAACAGCATCACCAACACCTTGTCCTCAATACATCTTCCTTTTCGGATGCGGATGCCATCGTTCTCCTTTGATATTTGGTCGCGCATGCCACCATGGATGGTTGAATATTCTGTCAGAGTCCGTGTGTTAGCTCGTTTCCTGGGCTTGATACTTGTCATGCTCGTCGTGTATGCTTTATTTGTCACTGAGATCTTTCCATTTCGAAATGCGGCTATGGGCGGACAGATGTATGATCCCGAATCAGTCAGATCATTTGTGCAAGGAAATGTGGATGAGCACCAGATTCGAAAATACCTCTCCAACCTCACCGGCTATGATCGTATGGCGGGTACCGAAGGCTCCTATGCTTCGGCCTTGTACGTGGAGGAGTTATTCAGAGCCGGAAATCTGGAGGGGGTGGGTCTTGATAGGTATGAACTGAAAGGATCTTGTTTGAGTAGATGGATTGACATGTAACTAATGCGTTCTACAGATACCAAGTTTACTTAAACTTTCCCCGCAAAGACGGAAGGAGAGTTGCAATTATAGAACCCCCCGAGCTGGCTTGGGAGGCAGTGATAGAAGAAGAATCAGTATACGAACATCCGACACCGCAACAGCAGCAAACCATGGTCTTCCACGGGCACTCTCGTGCAGGCAACGTTACTGGTCCCCTGGTTTATGCAAATTATGGCTCTCGAGAGGACTTTGAAACCCTCAAAGAGAATGGGGTCGATCTCAAGGGTACGATTGTATTAGTGAGATACTATGGTACACAGGGCGATCGTGCTTTAAAGGTGAGGGCGGCTGAGCTCGCCGGCGCCGCGGGGTGCATAATCTATAGCGACCCTGCCGAGGACGGTTTCCGCAAAGGAGCCGCCTGGCCTGATGGAAGATGGCGACCCAGTGACGGTGTTCAACGAGGAGCAGTAAGCTTGATGAGCTGGGTAGTCGGCGACGTCCTCACCCCTGGTTACGGATCACTACCCGACGCAGACCGAATATCCAAGAATAACAATCCTGGGTTGGTGAATATCCCGAGCATCCCATTGGCATGGCGGGATGCCCAGAAACTCTTGCAAGTACTCAAAGGGCATGGTCACAAGGTGACCGATGATTGGGTAGGCGGAGTTCCGGATATTAAAGAGTGGTGGTCTGGAGATCAATCGTCCCCCATAATCCACCTAATGAATGAGCAAGACGAGATCGACAAACAGCCAATTTATAATGTAGTTGGCAAGATCACTGGGCTGGAGCAGCCGAGCAAAACCGTCTACGTTGGTAATCACCGCGACTCGTGGTGCTTTGGAGCTACCGACCCTGGCAGCGGGACGGCAGTAATGCTCGAGGTCATTCGAATTTTCGGCGAACTTCGCGATCTGGGATGGCGTCCGATGCGGTCTATTGTCTTCAATTCCTGGGATGCGGAAGAGTATAACTTGATTGGCTCGACCGAGTTTGTCGAATCAAACCTCGAATACCTTCACCGGGACGGTATTGCGTACCTCAATGTTGATGTGGCAGTTGCCGGCAGCGACTTTGAGGCAGCAGGATCTCCTGTTTTTCGAAAAAGCCTAGGGCACGTCCTCGACCGCACTTCAGACCCTTTCAAGAACAAGACCCTGCGCGCAATCTGGGAAGAGACGGGGAGAGATCTGGGAGGTCTTGGGGCAGGCAGCGATTATGTCGCATTCCAAGACATTGCCGGCACATCAAGTATTGATATCCGCTTCTCCGGTCCCGGCTTCCCATATCATAGCTGCTACGATAGCTTCGAATGGATGGACAAATTTGGCGATCCAGGTTTCCAGTATCACAAAATTCTTGCCCAAGTCTGGGCGCTCTTGATCCTCGAAATCGCAGATACGCCAGTTCTGCCTTTCGACATGTTTGGATATGCAGTGGCGGTAGGGAAATACATTGAAGATGTCCAAGTATACGCATATTCGAACATGGGCGGTGGGTTAAATTTCGCGCCGCTCCGCGAAGCCGCAGAAGTCATGGCCAAAAACACGGAAACATTCGAAGCCTGGGAGATGGCGTGGGTCCAGGAAGTCTATGGATCTGGAGGGTTTGAAAGCAATGTCATTGCCATTCAACGAATGAGCCGGAACACGCGAATGGCGCAGTTTGAGACTGATCTCTTGGACCTCCTTCCTGGTGGCGGGGTACGTATTGACCATACAAAGGTCCTAAAGACACTAGAGCTAACTTTTCTTCTTTTCAACATGTAGCTTCCCGGCCGTGAACAATTCAAACACGTCATTTTTGCCCCGCAAGCCTGGTCTGGTTACGACGAAGCCTTTTTCCCTGGCATTCGCGACGCTGTTGACGCCAGAGATTGGCCACTGGCTCAGAAACAGATTCAAAAAGCAGCAGATTTAATCCGTTCCGCCAGCGAGAAGCTTATTCTCTGATATCCTATTTTAGTCTTTGAGAGGGTTTTCCTTTTTTAAATCGACTTGTCATTTTGTTGTATTTCCCCCTGTTTCTCATATTTCCTTATCTACTTATTGCCTCGTTGGTTGGTTGTTCTCTTGATCTGTCGGTTGCATATGATGGGCGAGTCATTTTATAGAGCATTTCTGTTTCCTTTCCCTTTCCTTGTCTGTTCCTATACTCTCCCCCCCCTTGTTCTTCTTATTGTCGACCTCTACATCTTCTTGTGTCATCTTCACCTTCACCTTCACCTTGATTCTTTCCTCTTCCCCATCTTGTCCCTTCCTCTCTCCCCTTTTCTCACCCTCTTCTTCTTCTTCTTTTTCTCTTTTCCTTCTGAAATACTTTGCCGACCTCCTTGCCTCTTTTCTGTTCTTCTCTCCCAGAGAAAGTCCCTTGTCATCCGGTCAGCTTTTCATGTCACCGACATTCCGATTCCCTTCTGATCCTCTTTTCCTCTTTTCCTCTTTTCATCCTCCTTCCTTTCCTGTCCGTGCCCATAAGTTACTCCACACGTCTATCCTCTCCCGTCCGATCTCCTCCTCATCCCTTTTTTCTCTTCTCTCCCTTGGGACGACAACTCGTTTCCTCAACACAAGGAGTCAATTTTACCACCAACACCTATCTTGATGTTAATAATAGGATCCCTTCGAAATTTCCTCCGATTATTGCTTAACTTTAGGTACCTTTATATATATAGCGGGGAGTTTTTGTATCCAGTTCTCTTCGTCTCAAATATACATATGTCACCTTTTCTTATTTAAATATATACAGCACGCGCACATGTAGGCATTAGTAGACTTTTGCCCCCTCCCCATCCCACAAAAGAAATACAAACCTACGCACCAGCACTGCCGTGCACACAATGGGAGACTACATGACAGCCGAGATGCTCGAGTGAGTGCATAATCAATTGCAAGAGTCACCACAGGTATGGATTACAAGGTGGATTGTAATAATAAATTCAGAGAACTCTGTTTTATTTTTTATTTTTCTGATTTAGTATGTAAAGTATCCATCGAAGATACAAATTCCCTTTATCAATCTTGGATAACTAAGGAAAAGAGGAGCTTCCTCTCTTCACCAGTTGTAATAACCACAATTTTTTTTGGCAAATTCTTTCCTTTATTCAAAGCAGGGAAGAGAGAAACAAAAAAGGAAAAGGAGTGAAAGAAGTAACGCAACCCAATATCACGGATTGAAAGTAAGAGAATCAGTAAACTGTGTCTATGTACGGAAACCTACGTACGAGAGCAAACGAAAAAGGTATCTCCCTGCATTTCTGTGCAGGCTGGGTTTTAATAAGTCTGGTGTGCGCGGATAGAGAAAACAATTGCAAATGCAAAACCACAGAGAAGTCCCAACCAGAATGCAAACACAAACCCACCGTTGAACGAAAGCTGAAGAGGTTTTTTTTTTCTCCCTGATAGAGAGTTTCAAAGGAATTCAGATTGAACTAGAAGCATCGAAGAAGATGCATTGAGAGGGGGGGGGGGAAAGGACAAGCAAGAACCCAAGGCGTAACGTGACTATAACGCCCCACCGACAGGGCAAAGCCGTAAGGTCAAGGAGTGGGTTCAAAGAGAGCAAAGTCTCAGAAAGCCGAAAGGCAAATCGTAGCTCGGGAACAACTTAATCAACCTGGGCAAGCGAAGTGACCAGGAGTCTTTGGCTGATGGCTGGGAACATTTTTGCCGCGGCAGACTCGAGGACATGATGCTTAACTGGGAGGCAAGTTCTTCATGTCGCCCTTGCCGTCCTTGATCCAGTTGGGATCAATGAGCTTCTCCCGTTCGGCATAGAGGTGCTTGTAGGCGGTACGGATGGTGCCGTCGCTGACACCCGCTACGGCTGAAATCTCCTTGGCCGTCTTGCCTTGCTTCATCAGATAAGAAGCCATGTAGATGCATGCAGCCGCTGCCGATAGGGGTGAACGGCCGGCCAAAGCTCCGACAGAGGACATCTTATCTGCCAGCTCTTGGGATACCATGGTGCAGTTGGGCGAAAGCGCCAGCCGACTGCAGTACCGAATGCAAAGATCACGCGCATTGGTAGAGGTGGTGGTCGTGTAGGAATCGTGGGGATTGACAATTCCTGATGAACAGGGAAAAAATCACAAGATTAGCAACGTGTAAGAGTGCATTCTCTACAGGCAAAAACCTACCTCCCGAGTGCGCCACCGCCTCCATCCTCTCCTTGTTCTGTGCGGCAAAGAACTTCTCCAGAGACTTGAAAATCCTTCCAATCTCCTTCTTTGAAACTTTGGTAAGCGCGTAGATTTCACGGAAAGTTCGTGGCACCTTGCACTGGCGGCAAGCGATGAAGATGCACCCGGCGATGACGGCCTCGTTCGATTTGCCCTTGAACGCTTTGGCGTCGTCTACAATCTTGAACAAGTGCTTTGCCGTATCCGATACATTCTTGGAAATATTGATTGCATCGCAATAGGCACCAATCTCCTTGTATGCTTGCAGAAGACCCTTAGTAGCCTTGTCATGAGTCGCCTTGTTCTGAGCACGATTCAAATCTCGGCTGGACCGTCCGCCATCTCCAAAGGAGATGGAAGTTTGAAGTTGCGCGCCGTTAAGAAGCGGATTAGCCCCGTCACCAACACGAGAGGGATCGTCATTTCCCTGGTCGTCATTGGAAAAGGTACGCCATTCCGAGCGAGTATCCACAATCCGGTCACCGAGAACCAGACCGCAAGATCCACAAACCATGTCTCCTGAGGAGAACTCTTCGATCAAATTGGGAGGGAACTCTTTGCAATCACGGCATATGAGTTGCATGTTGAGGTTTTCCCGATACGGCTCCTCATCATGCATCGGCCCTGGAGCCATCATTGGAGGTGCTGTTGTAGCCATTCTGGCTTGAAGCTGTCTGTTGCGAAATTCTCGTGTTCTCCTCTTTTTAATAGACTTCCAGCTAACGGGAAGATCGAATGTCTTCGCGCAATACCGGATGAAGAGGGGAGAATACAGCTTGGCGGCTACTCCGAGACCGCGCTGAAGACCGTAGACTTGCAGTAATTTGGCAGACGTTTACACGTCTGCGCAACAGTAGTCAAAAAGGACTGTAGGAGAGACTGTAGAAATTGAACAAGGCCCCGCGTCAACGAAGCCTAGGCGGTTGTGCCAACTGGACTCGCCACTCTAATGAACAAAAACAGGCCTGTCAGTCAAACAACTCTGCCGAATGAAATTCTTGCACTCAACAGCGAAGCGACTTGATGTGTGTAAATTCTAGCACTTGGGTTGCTAAAATATTTAGATCATGGAAGTATCAATTAAGAGTTCCCAAGATCAAAAGGCAACCTCACGCGGAGATAAGGAATCCAAAATTATTACCTTTTGAATTCACACGATCTTCCTAGAGAGAAGTTGAAATGGCGTATGCGCAGCAAACTGCGGATATTGAAACCCAGCAGAAAGGGACCGTCTCTTATGACCGTCGAAGAATCTCGCCGCTGCTCCTGATCCGACCGTGGCAACCAGTGAAGGCGTCTGTAAGTTGCTCTATCTCAGAGCCTCACAGAAGGTCGAACGGAACTGTGGAATTCTCGCAAGAAACTCAATCGTCGGTGAATATGGAAGCAGCGATGAAGTTGATGCGAGAGTTGGTGACGGTAACGGCGAGAGAGGGAGCGATGATGAAAGGATGAAGGATAGAAAAGATGATTGCTGCTTCCATCCTGATTATACGCTTCGCTGGAGTCATGATGGCTTAGGTAAGCGAGAGGTGAGGCTCTTTGTTTAGTCAGCAAGATGATCCGAGAAGCTTCTCCCTCCAACGACGAGATTGGGGATATCGAGATCGCAATACCAGCGACACGACAGAGCTCTTGTTCGCGCCGCTGTCATCGTCAATTGACTTCCTATCCCTCAAGATGCTGCTCCAATCTATCAGGGCTTCGGTATGAAGACTGCTCACGTGCCAATGGCCATATTCTGACTCGTTTTAACAGCGCTCCACCCTCGCCCGCGCGGCCCGGCAGCAGGTGACCGTTTCTCGGCGGACCTTTGTCACCCCTACCGCTGTCCGCTATGGTAAATCAATTCATCAATCGAACAGGAAAGGATAAGGGCTGACTGATTTGCTTGTAGCCGACTTGGTCCAGGACCTGTATCTTAAGGAACTCAAGGCCTACAAACCGGCTCCCGCCAAGGCCTCTGATGCCGAGGCTCACGTCCAGAAGTTCACGCCCCCCAAGGCCCCCCAATCCCCCGAGGAGAGCAACATTGCCAGCGAGCTGAAGGCGTACGAGGACCAGGAGGTTGACATTGAGGGCCAACAGACTGGCGAGGTCGCCGCCAAGGAGGAGGACTGGTTTGAGGAGGAGGAAGAGGAGGCTGCCGCAGCTCATTAGATTTACTTTATGCTCTCGAAGCACCAACGAAGTGTACATGTACATCGGCTCGCAATTGATTTGAGGGCAAGAGTTCCTCCTTCTTACGACCTTTTCCCGACTGGACTGGACAAACTGAGTCCATTTCTGCCTATTGTCTCCCACGAGGCATTTTCGACAGCCTCCACCGTAATTGGCCCCTTTGACAGCGGCCAGTGTGATTTTACGGGGCCTTACAAGAATATGCGTGATGATGTTGAGTGAAAGTGATGAAAGCGCTTTGAACACGTTATCAATCTACATCTAAGGGTCCAATGCGGTCATCAGATGTTCATAGTGCTATAACATACTCATTTCGGTAACGAGGCGCCAGCAGGCGCTACAGATAACGTCCATTTATGCGTACGATATAGGATTTCTCTTTGAAATTGGTCCTTGAGAAGAAGGGACCTCCTTTTGTCAAAAGGAGAAGGGTATCTCGCTCTGCCTTACACCCGCCTCGTGAATTGTGCGCGAAGTCAAGTCCCCATGCGCTGGCTAGCTGTTTTAACGCGCGAATATCAAAGTAGATTATGCTGGATCCTTTCTACTCCCTTCTAGGTCGTGTGTAAACTGACTTAAAAGTTGACCCAAAGGAAATGAAGGGCACGGACAGGAGAAGTTATGCTTATGCTATCTCATAATTTCTTTCTATACCAGGGCCCTCCCAACCCCTTTTCCCCCCCTTTTATCTTTCAATTAATTTTTGGCGTCTTTTTCTGACAAAAAAACTGAAAAGTGCAATTTTTGTCGTTCACTCTCCGTTGGGATCCACAGATCCCGCAAAGAGATACTCCGCTGCTCGATTTTGTGCACCCCGAATTGTGTAACCGGGGCAGCGAAGCGCCCTGACGCGTGGGGTGGAGCAATTCTCAATCTCACCTCAACCTGTTTCTTCGCCTGGCTTTCCTCATCCAACTGCTCCTGTGCTACGAGCACTAGTGCCAACGGGCTCTACCTATATGGCAACAGCGACCATACCTGGACGGTACATGCTGCTGGCAGAAATGGTCATCAGAAACAGTTATTGTTACTTAAGAAGTTGCCTCGGTTGTTCACTTTTCCCTAACCGGAAAGCGGGCCGCCATCGGGTGTGGCGGGGACATGAAATGATACTCAGACTGTACTGGGTACCTTCCATCAGTGACGTCGGGTGTGCTTTTTGCTGAGGCTGGACGGAACTCGGAGCCGGGGAGAACCCAGCACACACCACGAAACTCATGTGGTTGGAGTGGCAGGCGAAAGAGGGTGAGCCATGTGCAGCATGAGAGATGATTTGATCGAGCTTGATTCCTGTCCCAAACGAGGCCAGATGGGGTGGCTCTAATGAAATAATAATAACAACACGACAGGGGATGAGGGAGTCTAGCACTCGCCCCTTCTCCCCATTCAGTTTACTCTTTCGGCCTGGACCTGTAACCTGCTGCGCCGGAGCCCATCCCCGTCATCTTATTGCGCATTGATGCTGGCCACGTTCTTTTTCGTCCCCATACTCGATATGTACGAAGCTACATCCAGGAGTAATAGTGTTGCCTGTTCTTCATCGCTCTTCATCTCGCTCGTGTGCCTCTGAGAAGTTTTATGACTTTCCTAATCCCGAGTGATCCAGAGCATACTCCGTAGAGACATCTCGTGTGGAGAATAATGTCATCTTCTTTCCATCGCGCCCTTTGTGAAGAAATTATGATAGAGCCAGGCCAAGAGAAAAACTGGGCTAAACGGAGGCTTAGACCATGGTAGCCTTCAGTTTAGACCGGCGTCTACGGAGGATTGCAGTTATTATTCCGTACATGGTCTAACTAACTATTCGTTGCCCCCCTTCCCCCTGGTTCGGACTCTGGAACCGGCATCTCGCTATATTTGCAGGTCATCGGTACATTATTGTGCATAATCCGCGGATGCATCATAGCCTTGACAGCCTCCTTACCCGCATCGCCAACCTTTCGTGATCTTCCTCCTTCTTGCCTGACCATCTCATTCCCCCCCGTTTTCTCCGCGCGCGGACCAGGTTGTTGGTCCATCGTCCCTCTTTCCTTGCACCCCTACTCTTACCATCTCCACTAACCTCCACCGCCACCACTTCTTCATCTACATCCCCTTTCCCTCGTGGTCTCTGTCAGTCGCTCCCGGTTTCTTTGGCTCCTCGGATTCGTACGACCGCCTTTTGCACGACCGTTTCGTTCGCTTCCCTCTCTACTTCTAGCCTGCGTGGTCACACCTCTCGTGCTATCGACCAGAGTAGGACTTCGTTCTGGGGAACAGTTCCGGCGGCAGACGATAGAACGTTTCACCCAGCCCTCCCCTCCCCGTTGAAACAGAGAAAAAAGAGTATTTTGCTATAGTTCGTCCTCCGATCGAACGACAATTGCTACAGCCCTCCCAGATCTCTCTTTTCTTTCGATGTGCCCTAGCTGCACCACAACCCCAACACGAATATTGTGAGCCGTGGCATGGAAGCTGAGCAGGTCTCGCCTCCCAATGTCTTCTGGCGCCGCGGTCCTGGATGGATCCGTAAACTCTCTGCAACAAAATCTCCAGCAAGAGATTCCTCAGTCGACTGGCTTCGACTTTGACTTTACGGGCAGCAAGGCTCTACAGGAAACCTACACGGAGCAGATTCCGCGATCAGCGAGTTACACTTATCTTCCGCTGCCTCCAGACAGAAAATCGGATGAGTTGACCCAGTTCACCATCAAACGCACCTTTTCTGAGAATCAACTTGCCTCTCCCGTCGAAGAGAAGGAGATAGCATGGCCTGAGGTTCCCCCACCGGCCGCCGTGGACGGCATTTCTCTTCCGCATCGGCGGAAGTCCAGCCGGGCGTACGCCAGGCCGAAACTCACCCTCTCTAAATTCTCTCTCTCGTCGGAACGTACAAAGGGTGATTCGTCACCCAGTGAACGGAATAAAGAACGGAATAATACCTCGCAGCGGCGAACAAACGGCCAGCGTGAGGCCAGGCCCCGTCCATTGTCAACGACCCTTTCCAGCTTGTCGCGGAAAACATGGAGTGCTCCATCCTCAAGATCGACCTCACCAACCAACAGAAAGGCCGACGTGCTTGTTAAGCCAGATGGTGTAGTCAAAGAGGAGCAAGAGAAAAAGGAGCAGGTGAAATCCGTCGAACAAGTGGACAAGGCTGAGGAAAAGCCAGTCTTGGAACGGCCGACTGCTGCATTCAGTCGACGGAGATCGCTGTTGCCGCGTCGTCTCTCCCGGATGGACCTCAACAAAGATCTCTCACTTGACGCCGTGGAGGATGGTAAACAGACACCCCCAGTCAGAAGTCGGGATCCCAGTCCAACCAAGAAGAAAAGCAAGCGACCCTTGAGTGGTCTCTTTAAGCTCTCGACAGAGCCCGCGGACTTGCCCTCCGTGCCGTCACTGCCCAAATCTTTTTCCACGGACAGGCTGACGTCGTCCAATCGCTCACAAGCATCTACGGAACGAATCCCTCCGCTTTCTCTTCAGTCTTCTTCAGAGCAGCTTCATCAACACCGCAGCTCGGGCACACCTCGAAAAAAGGACGAATTATGGAGCGCTTTTCGCGCTTTGGATGGAGACTTCAACAAGTAAGAGGCGCCAGTGATTTATCTATTTACGCTGTACTTCAAATCGCTCATCGTTTACAAACAGGTTCCAATCGAAATCTACTGCGCTGAAGGCCAACGTTGTCCGGTCTTCATTACTTCCATTTTTGCGAAATTACGTCGATCATCCCTCCATCAAGTTTCTTCGACCAGAGGACTTGGATCGTCGAATTATCATTCTTAACAAATGGTGGATTGGGCTGCTTGAACTTCTCAATGGCAGAAATAACCAGACCATCTCTGGCACTGATAGGCCAGTTATTTTAGACGCGATTGCAGGGATTATGGGACGGCCTGAATGGCGCCCACCTGCATCACCCCTTTCTGCTCTTGCCGACAGGTCGGTCAAGAGCACAAAGTCACCGTCCTCCACGTCACTTTCATCATCCGGATCAGATTTTCTCGCTGAATCAGTCTATCACAATGTTCGCAATACTTTTGTTCAGAATCTGTTGGCGCAAATGGCCTTTGTTGTGGAGAAGATGTCGTTGAGACATGCTCCTGCAAGTTTGGTAACCTTTTGCGGCAAGGCAACAGCATTTGCCTTCTTTTTCTGCCCTGGCGTGGCGGATGTCCTCGTTCGTCTGTGGAACATCCCGTCTTCATCCATGTTTCGACTTTTGGAAGAATATGGACTTCCTAAAAGCTCAAATTTGAGCGAGTCCTCTCAGCCCATCGTGCAAGGATTCCCACCCTGCCTCCATTCCCTCGGCTTCGTTTCTGTTGCTTCTATGGCAAAGTATCTCCGAATGCGGCCGTTGCTTCCGCTAGGCGCCTCCGACGTCCCGTGGTACGGCCCATGGGTCTCCCGTTGGTCTGGAAGGGAGAGTGACCTTCTCTTTGTCTTTGTTAAGCAATTTCACGTCTTACTCGTTGATTATTTACCTCCCAACACGGATCGTTCTGAGCGCATCTGCGCTCCGGGCGTCATTCTTGTTCACTCACAGTTGTTGAGCACTCTTGATTCAACTTTTCACCGAGATGCGAACTCGCTTCTGGCAGGAAACACTGCAGGTGCCTTACCCACCACCTTCGACGATTTTCTGAATGGTGCAGATGCTTCAGCAGCTGTCTTACCCCTACCTCCAGCTAATGCCATTCGGCCAATGGCTGAGAATCGTTTGATCATGCTCCTCAGGGATTTCCTAGCCGATAAGCCAACGGATTCAATCCCCGCCCGGGAAGTCTTTTCGGAGGGTTTCTTTGATTTGCTTGCAGCAGCAGCTCGAAAAACCTCGTTATATAATCACAGTGCTTGCTTCCTCCTTTGCGACTTTCTCGAGGAAGCGATTGCCATTCTCACGAGGTACCAGCAATTCACCAACGATTTGCGACCGTTGATCAATTGGCCTTTCTGGTTTGAGGTGTGTCAGAAAATGATGCAAAGCCATAACAGCATGACCGAGATTCGCGTTATCGCCTTTATTTACAGCAGTTGGAATATTGTGACCAGGGATGAAAGCCGGAAGCGAGATCTGTGTCTAGGGTGGTTGCTGAGCGAAGACTTTTTCGAGAAGTATTTCAATCACTGGTGCCCGATGGTACGAGCGTACTATATGCGGCTCCTATGTTGGCGCTTAGCTCGATACGACGGGGATGCAACCACGTTAGATTAGTGAGTATATATAACCTGGCTTTTTTAACGGCGTGCTAATCTTTGTCTCAGTGACATATTTGAAACACTGTCGATGAGGCTAAGAGCTATGTGGTCTTACTACCTTCATCTCAAGAGCACTGCGGAGAAATTGAATCTCATGCCACCGTCTACTGCTCCCTGCAGCCCTGCGCCAGGCCGACGTCTCGTGATTATCCGAAATGACACCCAGATGAATCCTACGCGTGCCTTCTTCACCTTTGATGGGATCATTCCAGCCTCGTCATCTTACCAGGCCTCGACATTTCCACTGCCACCGTCGCCTGCATCATCGACGTCTTCAACCTCGACTCAATCGGCTGGAAGCAACGGCGTCGTAAGCAAGCCGAGTGCTGAGCAACAGGGGACTCCGGGGAAGAAGAAGTGGAGCTTTTTCAAAAGTATATTTCCGAGCAGTACTTCATCCAATGACACTTCTAAAACCAAAATGTCCAATGGCTCTGCCAACCGTCTTGCGAAGCCTAACGAGGCTGCTTCTGGCCAGACTGCGACATCGCAACAGAATGATCAGCCTTCAACACCAGAGAAGCCGAGTACTGTTGTTAATAAGGCGCCTAACAGCACCATTTCAGTTCGACCACCACCATACCGCAACTACTCTTTCAAGTTCTCGCTGGACTGGATCGATATGTATCAGTATAGCAGCAAGGATCGACGTCTTTATCCTCCGCGCCTTCCTATGCCGGCACAGATGTTTCTACAGTCCAAGCGCGCAGAGCCTTTTGAGACGGACCCTCGCCAACCTGAGGGCCAATCAATTGGCCACAGCCGATATGCTGGGCGTGCCCTGGCTGAGTGGGCCATGATCGTGATTGAATGCCAAAACTTCTTCGAGCGTCGCAAGGGTGAAGGTGTTCCAGGAAATAGATACATCGAGACGCCCACGCTAGGAGTCGACAATTTCCGGAAACTTGGCTAGTCAATTTCAAACTCTCTTTATTTTTTCCTTCATGCTTGGATCAGCTTTTCTTTCCCGAGGACGGTCGAAACATCATCGTATCTTTTTGTTCACGTTTTTATATTTTCTGACAAAAATCATTAGAAGGTAGGGATGCGGTGTTTTGTATAAAGGTTGTAATCTTAAATTTCCGCTCTCACCGGCCGGACTCAGCTATATATTCCACTTGCATGGCTCCTTTCTTGCATTCGGTTGGGCGTTTTATTCACCCTGCTTCTTCCTCTTGAATTTTTTTTTGTCTTCGCCGTTCTGTCTATTCGAGCTCATCTATACATTCCTTTTGGACGTGGCCTTATTGCACATACATAGCGAGAGCTAGCGGGCGAGGTTGTCTGATTACTACTCTTCGTGGAAATTTAGTTCACTTTATTCTGCTACCAATGGATCACAGGCTGGAGGCTATATAGTAATTAGCATTCATATGACGTATCTTGTCTATAACATGGCAAAATGGTGTAATTTACCTGTCCTCGTTCGAGTCAAAAGTATGAGTTGTCGCTGAAGTGAGTTTTCGCCACGAGCGAGTACGGTGCAACGGTGATTCTAGTCACCCTGCGATGCGGTAAATATCCGAAATTGCCATTAACCGACCAATTCATGAGGCGAAAGTGTGCGTAGCGAGTTCCCATAACCCGAACTATTGTATTCACGAGATTTTCCAAGCAAACTCCGACTTCGACAACCAATGCTGTCTGTCTGCGACTTTTCCAATCTCAAGAGCTATTATGTTGTTCTCATGCTAGAAGCATTTTACTCAGCACGACTATAATGGACAAATCAAATTTCTACCATGATCTTAGCGATGAAAGCGCCGTTGGCGACCCCGGTCTCGGGCCTCGAATGCAGTATGTTATCACTTGTTCGCACTGATACTGTCATACTTCGTTTGATTTCATATGCTTCGTATTGTCATATGTTTGATAATTTTTTGTCTTTGCCTTTTGAAAGGTTGTAATATGTTTTTGAAAGAGGTGGCTAATGGCTTCAAGTCCGCTGAAAGTATTTGATCTAGCGAAATCAGAAAATAGGCCAGTGCATATTTCTGCTCCTATGGTTAGGTATGTTTTTTATCCTTGAAAGAGCACTCCTACATTGAGCCTGCCTTTCTACTTCTTTTTGGCAAAAGTGTTTTCTTAGAAGCCAGGGGGAAACGTATGGCTTTGGGTAAGAGAAAAGCTGCTAAAGCATAAGAGGGCAAAGAACCAAATAACCATGAATTAAAGAAGGAAAACAAAAAGGAAAAATAAAGAAAGGTGGGGGAAGGAAGGGGAAAGAAGGAAAATGAAAGAAAACGAAAACAGATTGAGCTCACATATCCGTGATACAGGTACAGCAAGCTTCCTTTCCGCGCATTGGTACGGGACTACGGAGTAGATATTTGTTATACGCCAATGGTAAGTACGCATTTATCAATTTCTTGGGTCTAGATACCTTATACTATAATAGATAATCGAAACAGATTGCTAACAATAATAGATTTTAGCAAAAGAATTTAACCGGAGCATCTTTGCAAGAGACAGCGGTATGTTCATTTGATCAAACAATACCAGAAGATTTACTGAGTATGACGCTCAGATTTCACCACAAACGAGGGGGATAGACCTCTAGTCGTCCAGTTTGGAGCCAGCTCGCCGTTGGAGTTGGCTAGAGCAGCGGAGTTTGTCAAGCCCTATTGTGATGGCATTGATCTGAACTGCGGTTGTCCCCAGAGTTGGGCATGCCAAGAGGGTATTGGCTCCCAGCTCATGCACGAGAAAGAAAACGTCTACGAGATGGTTAAAGCGGTCAAAGAAAGATGTGGCAGGGACTTTTGTGTCAGTGTAAAGATCCGTGTCCATGCGGACTTGAGGTATGCTTATTATCTTGACCTAATTTTACGAAAGCCGGCGTCTATTTCATGGACAAAGTTGGATAGAGGAAGAGTATAGGAAGCTGACAATGGCGCAGAGAGACAGTTGACTTTGTCAAAACGGTTCAAGAGGCTGGTGTGGATTACTTTGGATGTCACGGCCGTCGGCGGTCACAAAAAAGCAGTGAGCCGGTCAACCTCGATGCCATCAAGCTGGTCAAGGAGAACACGAGAGTACCAGTGGTTGCAAATGGAGACGCCTTTAGTATGGCAGATGTGAGCAGAATAGCAGAAAAGACAGGTGTAGATGGTATGTTACATGACACGCTGTCTGACTGATTACAATAGAGTTGCAGGCTAATAAGTTTTAGGCGTCATGTCTGCTCGAGGGTTACTTGCGAATCCAGCACTCTTCGCTGGCTATGATGTTACGCCTTGGAGCGCAGTGGAGCGATTCATGAATTATGCTGTTCGATATCCCATTCCGTTTAAGCTTGTTTTGCATCATTTGTCTGAAATGACTGTTAAATTGATCGGAAAGAAAGAGAAGCAGGAAATGTTGGCGGCGGAAGATATGCTGAGCTTAATAGACTGGCTAGATGATAGATCTGAAATGAAAAGAGACTTGTCCGCCTAACGACCAATTGAAGGCGAACACAAAGCGCCTGAGATTCTATATTTCTCTGCCTCAGGACATGCCATTTCGACATGGGTAACGCAATGGCGTGCTAAGTAAGGAGATAACCTCAAAAGTTTATCGATAACTACGGCTCGCCGTACGGCTAAATGCTGCAATTCCTATAAAACCCAGAAGCCCGAGCTTGCCCCGCGCAATTGGCACGTAGCTGATATACAACAAGCGCAACCATGCATATTCTGGTAGGAATTGCCTAAATACAACTTATTTACTCTCTTTGACGGTTATTCTAACAATGGTGCTTCATTCTTGCAGGTCGTCAACGACGACGGCCCTCCGTCGAATCAGTCCTCGCCTTATGTCCACTCCCTCGTGAGTCTGCTCCAAGCAGCGGGGCATACTGTCTCTGTAGTGCTGCCACACAAGCAAAGGTCATGGATTGGAAAGGCACACATGGTTGGCGCGAATGTGAAGCCGACGTATTTCCGGCCAGGAACACTACACAAGGATGATGGAACCACTCACTCTCGGCCACTGCCTCCCGGCGCCGAGGGCGAGGAATGGGTTTTGGTGGACAGCACACCTGCCAGCTGTGTCCAAATCGGTCTCTATCATTTTTTCCAAGACCGCGGCCCCGT
This sequence comes from Xylona heveae TC161, assembly GCF_001619985.1. Taxonomy (NCBI): domain Eukaryota; kingdom Fungi; phylum Ascomycota; class Xylonomycetes; order Xylonales; family Xylonaceae; genus Xylona; species Xylona heveae. Next base: position 695,813 of record NW_017264204.1, on the reverse strand, counting down.
TGACCTAGTTGTCTCGGGCCCCAACTATGGCAGAAATTCCACTGCTGTTTTCGGTCTTTCTTCAGGAACCATTGGAGGTGCGATGGAAGCCGCCGTGTGCAGGAAGAAGGCAATCGCATTGTCATATGCATTCTTCTCTCGCAATCACGACCCTGTTATTATCGCTGGTGCTTCGCGTCTGTCGGTCAGGTTGATTGAATACCTCTACAACAACTGGGATCCAAACACTGATGTTTACTCTGTCAACGTCCCGTTGCTCGAGAATGTAGAGAAGAGTAAAATCCTCTATACGCCGGTCTTGCAGAATTACTGGTCTGCAGGACGAAGCTCGTTTCAAGAAGTCGAGGTGGAAGATGAAGACGACAATGCAGAAGAGCACGAAGAGCATATTCGGCAGGAAGAAGCGGTGTCTGGTGGGGCAAGCGCCCAGAAGCATACCAGACATAAACACAAGCATTTCAAATGGGCGCCAAATTTCTCAGATGTTTATCAGAGCGTGGAAGAGAGTGCGCCTGGAAATGATGGCTGGGCTGTCCAGAGAGGATATACAAGGTATGTCATGGAATTTATATTCGATTCCCATTTGCAGCATTCGAAATTAGCATCACCATAGGGAGGGAAAATGGCTAATAACTTGGGCTGCAGCGTCACTCCACTAAAGGCCAATTTTATGCATGCGGGCCAGACGACGGGAGAGATTACATTGTAAGTCGATATGCGAGAAAGCAAGCATTTGTCATGCCGGAGCGGAGAAGGTTTTATATACCATCTACAGCATTTTTAGCCATTATATTGTTATTACTTATGAATTGATGATATAAGAATATAACACATTTCACCCTACGCTCTCTTATCTCTATGCGTATGAGCCATATAATAGCCCGATCATTCTGACTATTTGCAATTCCAGGCCCACAGAAGCATCACTTCCTCTACGAAATCTCCAGTCGTCGACACCAACATCCATTTCAGCCAACAGCCATCCTTTCTCGACGAAGCAGATTCCTCACTTTTACGCACACATTGAGTACGAAGACGCCTACGTACAGCCGCTTATCCTGGCCGCTATAAAACGAAACCTTGACCCATCGACATACACCCTCGTGAACTCCTTCTCCGACATCCCGAACCCAGAGTCGGACCGGATCCTGCAAATAGCCGCGTACGAATCTCTCGCGTTCGAGCACCTCTTCAGCCACCCAAAGACCATTCTCGCAAACTCGTACGTCATCCGAAAAGCTCTCATCCGAAAACACTTCCTCTCCAGCACCATCACGACGTGGACTACCAAGCACCCGGACTCTGTTCTCAAGCAGCATACCAAACCCGCTGTCCACTTTGAAGTCGATTATGCCGAATTCCTCGACGACGCGCTCGTCGATGCGTTTGATCTGCACGAATCATGGGCTCGCAATGCGCAAATAGACGACCCCCGCCAACGCGAGTGGTGGATCCTCAAGCCCGGCATGAGCGATCGCGGCCAGGGTATCCGTCTGTTTAGCACCGAAGAGGAATTAACGTCTATTTTTGAACAATGGGAAGAGGAACAGCCTGATTCTGACGACGACGAGGAGGCGGAGGATGAGTCCGATAACCGGTCAGATAAACAACATGATGGTGATGATGACGACGACGACGCCGCAGGCCCAATCATCACCTCCCAGCTCAGACACTTCATTGCCCAGCCATACATCCACCCTCCTCTCCTCCTGTCCTTTCCCGACCAGCCCCCCGAGCATCAAGCCAGTAAATTCCATATCCGGGTGTACGTCCTCGCCGTCGGCGCGCTCAAAGTCTACGTGTACAATCACCCCCTCGCGCTGTTCGCCGCCACGCCGTATCAAGCTCCTGGGGCCGACTCTGGCCACGACGACGACCACGACCCAAACGCCAATCTCGGCGCCCATCTGACAAATACGTGTTTCCAATCCAGCCCCACCGAGTCCTCGGTGCGGCGCTTCTGGGACTTGCCTGATACTGTCGTATCTGACCGTCCTCTGGATAGCGCTTCTTCGGGACCACTATACACTTCAGCCTCAACTTCGGCCTCAACTTCAACTTCAACTTCAATTTCAGCGGAACGGGAACGGGAACGGGAACGGGACATCGAACCGGAATCAACACGAGGACGTGTAGCAGATTCAGTATCTAACAAACCGGGCTGGAAATCCCACGTCTTCGACAGCATCTGCCGAGTGACAGGGGACCTGTTCCTCGCGTCTGCGCGCTCGATGCCGACGCACTTCCAGCCCCTGCCCAACGCGTTCGAGCTCTACGGGCTCGATTTCCTCGTCGATGCAGACGCCAATGCGTACCTGCTTGAAGTCAATGCCTTTCCGGACTTTGCGCAGACGGGCGAGGACTTGAAAGGTGTCGTCCAGGGTCTGTGGGATGCGGTGGTGCAGCAGGTTGTGCGGCCGTTTTTTGATAAACCGGATCGGAAGGAGGAAGAGGAGAAGGAGGAAGAGGAGAAGGAGGAAGAGGAGAAGGAGGAAGAGGAGAAGGAGGAAGAGGAGCCTGCAAGGAAGAAGCAGAGTAGAGAAAAGGATGCGCTGACAATGGTGCTGGATGTTGATCTCGGTAGGGGATAGAGAGAGAGAGAGAGAGAGAGAGAGAGAGGAAATAAGGGGATGGGGTAGTAGACGGGTAGCAGATGAGTAATAGGTGTACTGGAGAGCTTGATGGCCTGGTTAGAAGATGATGATATGATAAAAAAATGGTGGTTTAAAATCTACGAATGATAATAGTTAAAAATTAAAAAGAGAAAATTTCTCTTGTGGATTCAATTTAAAACAAAACATCTCTCACTTTTTGCGAGAAGAGAAGCACGTAAAACAGCACGCGATATTAGCTAGATGTCTTTCAAATATCTCTTAAAGGCTTTGGCTGATGGCAGTTCATCATTCCGGTTGTCTTCCCCCATCCTGGCCTCCTTCTTCTTCTTGCTCTCTGAACGTCATTCCTAATGAACCACTACTCCCTCCTCCTCCACCTCCTCTTGATCGTCGGCGCTGTAACCCTTCATGTCGCGCTTCTCGCGGACTACTGCCACTACCGCCGGCATCCCCTCCTCCTCCTCCTCCTCCTCCTCCTCCACCGCCTGTACTAGAAAAGGGAGCTCCGCCGTCCCGTCTCCCTGTCGACATACTTTCATCTATACTTGTTCCGAGACCCGAATCTGTTCTGCCACCGACACTTTCTCGGTCTCGGGCGAATCCTTGCCGGCCAGTGCTTGGAGTTCTCCTGAGTGGTTCGATACCAGTCGTTCGCTCAATTTCTTCCCCTTCGTCATCACTGTGTTTCTCTTGCTTGAACCTGCGCTCGGAGCTCTGGGGTTCACGCTTGAATAGATTGAATAGTCCGCCACCGCCACCGCCAATACTTTCGTCACCTGGCCTGGCTGATCTTCCTGGACCTGTAGTTTCACCGGCACCCGTACTTGCTTCAGCGGCAGGACGAGCAGATGAGGAAACGTACTTTAACGGTGGCTGACGGCTTGAGAAGCTCGGAAAGACGCGCGACGTATCGGAAAGCGAGAACTCAGAAGACTCGCCTTCTAGCCCTTCTTCGTCGTCGTCATCATCATCTTCGCGTTTGATTCTTGTCGGCGGCGACCCGAGCCGGGTACGGAAGCGGGGGTCGTGTTCTTCTGCTGCTCCTTCGCGCTTGAAGATGCGGTATTCTTCCGCTTCGTCCTCGTCTTCTGGGTCTCGCTTGATTGTCGCGTCAGTTCCTGTAGCAGGAGTTGTAGGCGCCGAGAAAAATGTCGATAGTATGAACCATGCAATCGAGGTGGACATGAGCTCGACCACCCAGAAGCTGGACGTGAATACGAAAAATGACAGAATGCGGTAATTGTACATGATATACCTGTTAGACGTCTAAGTATGTGTTTTTGGCAATTGGCTTTGTAGAGTTGTTTGCTCGAAAAGGTCAAAAAAAAAAAATGGGGTGAGGATGATGATGGGGACAGAAATCAAGGGGTCGAACTTACCGCAGGCCTCGAAATCTCGCGGTGAATTTAACTTTGGCGCTATACACCTGCATTCGAGATTCGCTCTGCAATTCTAATCTCAGACTACCAGGAACATTTTTCCACCCACGAGCAAACTGCACGCCTTCCATCATTGGTACCTCGATGACTTCGGCTTCTTTGTGCCATCCTAGCAGGTACCATGGCATATCTACTACCCTTTTGGCCGTATCCACCAATGGAGATGAATAGGTGAGGATGGCAGAGCGGCGAGCACGCGTGAGAACATTGTCTGAGACGAGGGCATTCGTTTCAGACGAGAGTCGTTTTGCAGCCTCGGCGGCGACGCTGATCGGGTTCTTCGACGATGAAGACGGAGTAGGCGATGGAGTTGAAGATATGCGTGAGAGAAGGGAGAGGTCTAGCATGAAGTTGCCAGCATCCAAGTTGGATGGGGTGCGTGGCAGATGCAGAGATACCGTGACATCATAAGGTTGCTCACTGATGAGCTGTGACGAGAGAGCCGCAACGCCGTATGGATTGCCATTGCTGGTTCATTGTTACTGAACGTTAGATGGGGCGCAGACAAAAAATTTTTCGGAGAGTGAACCAGCTCTAAAAGGTTTGAGATGTTGGAGAAGGGTGAAAAGAAGGCCCTTACCCAAATTGCAAATGCACCGTCCTCTCTAACCCGATTTGCGGAATAAAATTGTAATAAAAGAGCAAATACGCAGTGATAGCAAAGCCCAACAGAATGAAGCTTGCAGCAATAAGTAAAAAGGTGCTAATATATGCACGTCTTGCCGATTTGGACGTGGCCACTCGTAGAGGTGCCAAAGTTGTATCCTGTGGAAGATGAATCAGCGCGGGTGCTCAATTAGGAATTTTTCCGCCCCAGTCTATGGGAACATATTGTTCAAGGTAATGTAGCGTCGGATATATTCTTAGAGCAAAAGGGATTCAATAGAAGAGAGACAAGTGGTAAGTATGGCTCTGCATATTTGAGTCTCGACAACGGCACATCTGAACCCAAGCAAGGTGACAATGTAGCAGCAAAACAAAGGTTATTAATAACGTCATAACAACTTGAGTAGGCAAGAGGATACTCCTCAAATAAATGGCAACCAAAACCAGAAATTCATATTCAATCGGTAAGTAAACAAAAAAAAAAAATATCAGCAGTAAGGATTAGTACAAGAATAAACGCGAAAAGGTTGAATCGATGAACATGAGCAAATTGTTCAATAGCCAGGTATCGACTGGGAAATTAACGACAGGGAGGCAAAACAATGGGAGTTTAATTACCTTGATTCGCATTACTAAAGATTTTTCATCGCCATTATAGCCATCGGCTTCGTCGCTATCATAATAGCTTCGAGACATGATGGACTAACGTTTTGAATTGCATCCAGGACAGCGACGTGGATGGCAGCCTGGCCAGAGGGTTAGCAGAACGTAATGCGCATGTTTACAGCGAGAGCCAGATAATGTTGAGCGATGGCGGGTATACTTGTCCTGTTTAGCTCTACGCGCTTAGCTCTAACCTTATACTCAGGCGAGCGGGTGTGCGCGCGATTCTTGAATGTAGGGACCACGTCGTTGCGAGAAATTGCAAAGCGTCTGATTCTCAATGAGCAAATGGTACAGGTCTCATCTAAAGCAGAAATAATTGGCATAATTTGGATTGGCCTTAAATAATTACATTTTCTCAGGATGGAAGCGATTTCACAGCGACTGATTGAGCTAGATTCGTCTGTAAAAACAGAAACCCTGCAAAGGAGAGACAAATGCAAATCGAACAGGAATGGGAGTATCTGACAAAAGAAAAATCATATCCGTAACCCCTGGACCCTTTACCATCACACGGATATCATTGCAGTCAAAGGAAGGGAATGTCATGAAAGCAAAAGGAGAAAAGAAAAGGAGCACAAATCATCAAGGAGCGTGCCCTTGTATCAACGCGAAAACCCGCATCATCCTCCCCAAGCGTCCACGCTCAACCAAGGATAACAGATTATTAACACAAGCCAATCATTTAGCAATTCTGCAAATAATTACTAGGCACCAGCCCGGCTCTTCCGTGCTTGCCAACCACTTCCGCTTCAAACCACCCATCGTCTTGAAGAGCCAAAACGGCCAAAACGTCTCCCTTGGCAAAACTAAGCTCTTCAGGTATGGCTGCTTGATACATGTATAGAGCTCGTGCTGTGATGGTGTCTCATTAGTATACAAACGACATCTAGAAGTAGGAAATACAGCATTGGTTCAAAGACCAACTCACCAAAGTAGAGAATCTGTCTTCCGTCCCGCGTAAACTGTCGACTCTCTGCGATGCTCCTGCTCCGTGATCGATTGTCTGTCACGGCCGTACTGTAATTAGGCTCCGCTGAAGAACCGCCATAAAGAGTCATTGGACGAGTTGCGCCGCTTTGCGGAGTTCGTGCACGGTGAATATCTCCATACTGCCCTCCATCCGGCGTAGGCGCAAGCTGAAGCTGCATCCCCTGAGAGCTACCACTACTATTCGGTCTTTCATATGCTTTGAACTGGGGCTGTGGAGAGACTGCACGAGGCACATCGGCCGTATAGCTTCGGTTATGGTAGCCGTATGCCGACTCTGGTGCCCGTTTTATCGGGCTCGAAGACATGGCTCTAGGTCTATTACTCGCTGCTGCATAGGGATTGGGGGACGTGGAGCGGAACGTCGATCGCTGCTCGCCGGTCAAATAAGGTCGTGGGCTTACACTTCGCGGTGGTGCTGGACTTGCTGCTCGGGAAGCTGGTCTTGGAGGAGCCGGGCTTGCAGCTCTTGGGACGCGTGAGGGGCCAGGGCTTGCAGCACGGAGAGTTTCTTCCGCTTGTTGGCTACCACGAGTACCCGGGCGTGAGGGCGGTCTTCGCTCGTATGGGTTTGAACCTTCTGTAGGCGCCTTGAACATGTTTTGGGTTTGGCCTACGTACTTCCGAGTCGTACGTTGCATTTGTGAAGACGTAAAAGCAGGCTTAGGTGGATCAAGCATCTTTACTGGTCGCTCATAAGATGGCGGTGGTGTGCCCCTCTTAGCAGCCGCAGACGCAGAGGCTGCCGCCATGGGTGAGGGACCTGATGCAGCGCCAGGAGTGGCAGGAGGAATCGGCGTTGCCAGGCCATGATAGCGATCAGCAGATATGCGGCTTGCTGCTTCCTTTTTGACGCCCTTCAGTTCCGCAAGGGCTTGTGCGATTGGGTCCAGCTCCTCTTGGCTGGGCTCTGAACCTTCCTGAGCAAGCTTTTTACGTTTATCAGGAGACGCAACGTCAAAAACATTGTTTCCCACGTTCAGCTGAAAATTGGCTCGCGGATCTACTGGTTCAGGGCTGCCGCTGCGGCGATCCCCACCAAGTAACATGTTTGGTGAACTTGCGCCAAAACCTGGACGCCGTGCCAGGCTACCATTATTACTATCTCCACGCTGCCGGCTCGGCGCAGAGCCCCACGTATTACGGTTTGTTGGAGAGGAAACCACTGGTGCCTCCGACTGCTCGAGACTAGATTGGTCATGTTTGCTTCGCCGTCGAAAGGGGCTGCGCGACTGAAAGAAACTGCCTCGTTTCTTCTGATCCTGTCCATCATCTCCAGGCGAGGTCTGTAAAGGAGGCAGAGCCTGGGGTGAAGGCGCTATGATTGTCGAGGATGATGGACGACTATAGTGCTCTGCCGACGGCTCCCTGATAGGACCTTTTTTAATTGGCATGGGCTCTTGGCTAGACATTGATGTTGGGTTAGAGTACTCGCTGAACGAATCGCGGCTAGATGGTCTAGCAGGGCTGGCTGCAGAGCTTCGCTCGGAAGGTGGACCAGCTCGACAGTACATGGTCATCCCATCAGGCGGGTACTCATTATGTGGCACGGTGGCAAGAGCTTCGTGCTTCGCCAGATCTGCTGGAGCAGGGATTGCGCGACGGTAGTCCAGCTGCATGGGCCTTGTAGGCATCTGATTGGGGTGCGTTGCCGCCATTGGTTGTTCGCGTGTATTTGCATTGACTGGGCGGGGCTGGTCATAATCAGTATAGTTGGGGATTGATCTCTGATAATCCACAGCCGTAGGTCTAGTCGAAGCACCCTGAGCAGGCGCAGGAACCGGTGCTGGAGCAGGTTGACGTTGCTCCGGTTCTTCCAGATTTTTGGCTTCCTGGTCCGCGTTTTCATGTATTCCGTGAGCGTCGTGGTGAGACTCATACGTAGATGGCTGCGGAGAGGATGTTCGGAAAGCAGGATTAATGGTTCGTTGAAATTGAGCTACGGTATAGTCGTCCTCGGATGCCTCGGATGCACTGTCGTTGATGTCTCCTCTGCAGAAATTGATGTACTTTGGCGGATCTGGAATCTCCTGTCCAGTACCTTTTTCCCTTATAAAATTGTTTATATCCTTTTCAACCTCGCAACCTTCGAGCGAAAGCCGAATTTTCTCACACGACTGGCGACTAATTAGATGATATGCTGAGAACTAAGAGCAGCTTACTTACGGCATCATCGCTGACACAGACCGTGGAAGCAATGTTTGCAAAACTCCAAAGGCTGCTCTTCATAAAATCCAGTCTCTCTTCTTCGAGGTCTTGAAATTTCTGTGGGCCAAGGTCAGCGCAAGTTTTGGCAAGTAAATTCAAGTACAGCTTACGTCACATGCCGCTTTCCACTCACGGTTCCATCTGCCGGTCGTCTCTTCGAGGATTTTGACAGCCGATTCGTATTCTTTACTTGACGTCGCTAATTGAATCTGGGTCTTCTCTAACTTGGCCTTGTTTTTGCGCTCCTCGTGGCCCATAACCATATGGCCCTGCGCCAGATATCCTTTAATTTTGAGGCAATCCTGTTCGTAACGATCCCTCGTCTAAATAGGAATCGGTATATTAGTATCATTGCCCTGAAGATACAGAAAGGCATCGTCTACCTTGGTGACAGTATTTGTCTGTTGTATTTTGACTCTCAACAACTTTTCAATGCAGGATTGGACAATCTTCCGTCTCTCTTTCAGTCCTCCGGCAAAAGCCGACAAAGGCTCTTCAAGTTCGCTCTTCATCTGCGCAGCAATATTCTGATGGCTTTTGGCGATCGACTCAAGTTCGCTTCTGGTGACGTCCAGAGACATTTTTAATGTTCCCGCTTCGCTCGAGCCGAGAGGTTTGTGAGAGAGTGATAGCAACTTGCGAGCATACTCGTCTTCGATCGCTGCACGAGCTATTATTGAAAGAAAAGTCAGCATACTCTAGCAGAGCTTCCTGACAGAGACATACCACTGTAAAATGCCTTGATTTCGTCGCAGGTGACTTTGGCATTATGCATTCGCTCGATAAGCGGCTGCACTCCGGCGTCATCTTTACCCCAAAAATTATTGGCAACTGGGCAATTGTCAGTTCATCTGAGTGAATACTCTTGGATATCTAGCTTACAAGAGAGAGAAACGGAAGGTGTTTCGGAGACCACGGTACCGGGCATCTTGCCTGGTCGCGTGGTCAATAATTCCAGTCAGGATAGTCAATTCAAAGGACTGATGTGGGTTATAATCAGATGAATTAGGAGCCCGCCAAAAATTTCCCAAGGAAACGATCAAAGTTAGAGTTAGATGATAGAAGTTATTCAAAAGAGGATTGCTCCAATTTGTTTCAATAAATCTGAAAGTTGGTCGCGAAACCGGGTTGAGCTGGTTCTCACCCCGCGCTGAGGCGAACGAATGTTTACTCTGCCGCCTGGGGAGTCCGTTGCCGAGCAACCATCTTGCTCACATCCACCACGGCGCGACGAAGCAGCTAGTTGGTCCGCAACACCTCTGCTACTTGGCGCCGGCCAACTCATCCTTTGCACTATTGTATCCAGCCTCTCATAGCTATAATTTGCTTGATTGAATGCACTTGACTGCAGAAAAGATTCCGCGTTGTTCCTTCTCGTTGAAAAAGAGAGTGCGGAGGTACCTTGATAATCGAGGCCTGGCGGCACGCACGAGCTTCGCACAGCATTTGAAGAAGAACCCCGGCAAAGGATACCCAATAAATTGTAGAAAAGACCGACGCAAGATGAATAAGAAATTTCATAGTCATGTACGGAGTATACGAGAGCAACAAAGGTCCCAACCACCAATAAACTCCTTCCACGCTGGATAGGTGAACCTGCAGCATGGATATTGTACATGTAGTAGTGATTTATTTGCTCCTTCGGATTTTATTTGGGGAAAAGAACGATAATGAAGACAGAAAAAAGGCGCAGCTTTCAAATAAGCCCCGAGTCATTGAAACGATCATGGACCATTCGATCAAGTTTCTGTGTCCATGATCGACGTGATGAATATCGTTGACTTGAGGCTGGTGGCCACTGAGCATTTCAAGTGTTCCGATCCCTTATGCCCACATCAGTACAAGGGCAGAAGTAGGTAGGTAAATTGCGCTAGCCCACTCTGCTTTCGATGTTGAGGTTGGCCGCTACTTTTGAGAAACACGATTGGCGTCTATCATTCTGAGTTAGGAGAAGTACCGATAAGTACCTAATCTCATTTTGCACATCCCCGTATACAGGTACCTAAGATACCGTGCCTAGGTACCTTTACCTTTGTTAGATTAGACATGGCAGGCAATTGACACTTCAAATTATGAAATGATCCCGATTGAATGGCTCTTGAAGGAAGAAATGTGGATATACCTAGAATCAAACTGATATGGGTCGAAGGTGACTGGAGGACGCCAGATTACGCCAGGACGCAATTTTAGGGCGAAGGATCGCAAGCGAATCCTAGGCCGAGAGCCTCTTTCGGTTGGGTGCTGTAACTTACACGGTAGGCAAGCAGCAATCGTGTGTGCTGCGAAGAGAGAGAGAGAGAGAGCAGAGACGATAGACGAGAGACGTCCATCATCACCAACTCGACCTCTTCCTACGACAGTATCCTCAATCTACCTCCACCACCTCCCATTCCTCCCTCTGTAACGCTCTCCTCCCCCGCATCCTATCATCCAAACCTCTCTTTTCACGCCGTGGGGACTTTGCAGGAGGATTGATCATTTGTTCACTTCGCTTGAAGCTAGAACAAGTCTCTAATTCTGTTTCTCAAGTTCACCTACGTACGGGAAAAAAAAGCACACTCGCAAGAAAGAACATCCCATCAAGCCAACCTTATAGAACAGAGAAAAAGACACTTGATGCCCCGTGGGCCCGATTCTAATGGTTGTGCTTCCTAGATGACCTTTCCTCCCTCCCATCAATTTTCGCAGGAATCCACCGTCACAGGCAAGGAAATCCCTTCGGGCACAAGATCATCAGCGCCCAATCGGCCACCCTCGGTGCCTGCCGCAGATCACACTGCTACAAACCGCCGGATTCTCGCTCCTATCTCTACGTCGATTGCTCCTTCGATTCCCTCGCTCTCGTCGCCTTCCCGCCGGGGTACCTCACAAAGCAGCCCGTCAAGAAAGGCCACTTCCTCACCGTTTGCTTCAACGTATTCGGCGGCCCTTAATCCGTCGGTGCGACGCCCAGGCAGCCGTCACAACTCGGGCGCTTCGTCGACCGCCTCTCCCTTCTCTCCGTTTCAATCTGGATCACAGCAGCTTCATTCGACTCAGCTGCTGTCATCCCCAAGGTCGCGAACCATTCCGTCCTCCTCGAACCCTCATCTGGCGTCCTCCGCCGCGGCATCGACCACCGCATCTCAAGGAGGAGGAGGTGGCAGCAGTGGCGGCGGAGGAGCGTCTCGAAACGCCGCATACCCCCAAATTCTTTCTCAGTCGAATATCAGCTCCCCCACTCACCAGTCTCTCAATAACGTCGCGACCACGGCGCCCTCACCGAGCACGAACAGCCAAGCAGGACAGCTCTCTAAGATTGTCATCGCTCAGGTTTTCCTTCTTTTGAGCACTATCAAGGAAGACAAAGACAAAACCAAGTGGGAGTCGCAGGCGGACCAGATACGCAAGGTACGTCCAAAACAGTAACCCGCCCATCAACCTTTCTCCTGCAAATGACTTTGCTTCGAGGCCACTTACTGCCCTAACTCTCTAACCCTTTGCCTCAGCTTATCGAGTCCAACGGAATGGAGGTGTTTTCAAAGTATTTCCGCCGCCTCGTTGTAGGCAATTCGCCGCAGATTTTTCCTGGGATTAATCGACCTGTCGAAAATGCCGGAAATTATCCCCTTCTGGTGAATGAGATGCAGAAGGCAGGTCAAGATTTTGATCAGGCACAGAAAATCGCGGAGACAATTGATACTTCGGAAGGCGACATCTTCCGGGACTTTGACTTGTCTACATTCCTGGAACATTTTAAGCTTGACCCAGTGGCCAAATTCGTCCTCGCATTAGCTTTCAAGACCGTATCAAGGGCTGATCTTCGAGCCAAAGGTTTGTATTACCCAGAGAAGAATCGAAAACAAGAAAAATCCGATTGAAGTACGCATTAACACTAACTGGCCGGCAGCGGACGCTATCCTCTCGAACACTTTCCAGCCGTTTCTCCACGCTCTCGTGCAGTCGGCTTCGGAGCGGGACGATCGGATCCCTCAATCATTTCTGGCATCCATCATCGAACGCCTTGCGCAATATCCTCCCCGTAATTTGAATGATGAGGGCAAGATGCAACTTGACTACGCGATAAGCCTTCGGTACTCTACACAGGGCTCCACTATCCCTTCTGAAGTGTGCTCTGCTTTGCTGCTGGTAGATATACTCGGACCGGCTTATACGCTTCCTCGCCTCGTGCAGCGCATTGGTCCAAAGATGACAAGCAGTGCGGAAAGTTGCCGGGAAGCCTTATCATCTGCAGAGTCAGTTGATTTTGGTGCTGCGCAAGTAGCGACGGCATTACTAGTCATGATTATAAGCCAAAGTCGCGGACAATACAATCCTGCAACGTTTATTGCCGTCGTTCGAGAGCACTGGGACGGGCATGAACCTGACTGGCAGGAGTTCTTCCGCGAATTCGACCGCCAGGGCTTCCGAGTTGATAAAGATCAGTTCCTTGCCCTCTACAAGGCCCTGTTACCACTGGCGAAAGCCTATCCGGCATGCGATATTCAGTCCCTCTGGGGTGGGAGGTGGCAATTTCCGGCCACTCAGCTTGCCTTTGTCACTGCTTTTGCCTCCCAACCTCGCGATGCCCTTGACTTGTTAGCAATTCCACGATTGAGACGGAGTTTTACGGCTGACATTGCCGATGACGCCCCGGACGATGTGAAGGAATATGCACAGCGAGCTATCAATCATCCTCTCAATTCGCTCGACGCCATCACTGCCCTTTTCGATCTTGCATTCCAGTCCAATGAGTCTTTGATGATGCCTGAAAGCCAACGAGCTTTCCATGAGGTAGTCCAACATGACATGGACATTTTCTTATGCTCCGCTTTTGGCGTGCCCAGGCCCTGGACCGACACGCAGCAGAGCGTGCTCTTGCGGCTGTTCTATCCATTCCTGCTAAAGCAGCATCCCAATTACAGCTTCGTTCTTCATGCTCTCTGGAAGCAGGACAAGCAGTGGGTGGCAACTCGGCTTGTTGAAACACATTCTCAGGACCCTATGCAGCTGCCTCTGCTGTTCGAACACGCGGAGCGACATGGCTGGCTGGACGAGCTACTCATGATTTTCAACGGCTTTGGTGTTGATCTTGCAGCTTTGGCACATCGCCGCGGTGCTCTGGACCTTGAGCAATGGGCGCAGGGTAATGCTCAGAGAGGCCCCCAGGAATTCATCTTCGCCTTGTCTCGATTCCTGACCATCAAGGCGGAGGATGAGTTGCGTCTGGTGCGAAAGGAGCAGCCAAGTCAAAGGACAATTAGCCTCGCGGTCAAAACCGTAAATGCTATGCTTGACATTCTAGAGGAGCATCTTGGAGACCGCCGCGAAGAATTGACTGTGATTCAAAGATTATGTATTCAGGCCTACCCGCGCCTTGTCAATTACGGGGAAGGCTTTGATGACATTATCGATGCGAGCGGCGAGGAAAGTAATGCCATATCCGAGGGCACCGATGCAAAGATGCAAGAACACTACAAACGGATGTACAGCGGAGAATTTGACGTGCGTGAAGTGGTTGAGCTCCTGCAAAAGTACAAGACGTCTCGGGATCCTGCTGAACAAGACCTCTTTGCATGTATGATTCACGGCCTGTTCGACGAGTATAGCTGCTACCATGAATATCCTTTGGAAGCTCTAGCCACCACAGCTGTATTGTTCGGTGGAATCATTAATTTCCATTTGATTGATGGCATTCCTCTGCGAGTGGGTCTGGGAATGGTGTTCGAAGCTGTGCGAGATTATGCGCCAGAGAGTTCCATGTACAAATTCGGTCTGCAGGCTTTGATTCACTTTTCAAATCGGTTGCACGAGTGGCCAGGCTTGTGTAGCCGCCTGCTCCAGGTGCCAGCACTTCAGACAACGGAAATTTACAGCAAGGCCGAGGAGGTTTTGAGGGACCGGGCAGGTCGCTCTAGTGATGACAGTAAGCCGGATGGGTTGCATGCCGAGGGATCGAGCCTGCCAAATGGCAGCGTTGACGAAATGTTCTTACAAAACTCGCATTCTCCGAGGCTCAACTTTCATTCGATTCATGTCGATCCTCCCCTTAGGCCAGAAATTTATCACGAGCCGGAGGAAGACGTGCAAGACAAGGTTCTCTTTGTTTTGAACAATGTCTCTGAAAGAAATCTGTCTGAGAAACTTGCTGACCTTCGGGATGCTCTACAAGACGAACACCACCAGTGGTTTGCTGGCTATCTAGTGGAGGAGCGGGCGAAGCTCCAACCCAATTTCCAGCAGCTTTACCTCGACATGCTCACGGCCTTTAACAGCAAGATTCTCTGGGCAGAGGTTCTCCGCGAGACGTATGCTAGCGTAGTGCGCATGCTGAATGCCGATTCTACGATGAATTCGTCAACTGAACGTTCTCACTTGAAGAATTTGGGGGCCTGGCTCGGGTCTTTGACAATTGCCAGGGACAAACCTATCAAATACAAAAACATCTCTTTCAAGGATCTGTTGATCGAAGGGTACGACACGCAAAGACTCCTCGTGGTGATTCCTTTCGCCGGCAAAGTTTTGATCCAAGCCAAGAAGTCAAAGGTTTTTAAGCCTCCCAATCCATGGCTTATGGAAATTATTCGCCTACTCTTGGAGCTCTACCACTTCGCTGAATTGAAGCTCAATTTGAAGTTCGAGATTGAGGTGCTCTGCAAGGATTTGGATCTAGACTACAAGGCCGTTGAACCATCCACCAGTATTCGAGATCGGCCTCAGATCGAAGAGGAGGTGTCTGGACAATCAATTCCCGATGGATTGGAGGGTTTTGATGAATTGTCACTCAGCGCTCTGAACCGCCCTCGCCCTCAAAATGGTCGGTTCTCCCCTGGTGCGATTCTTCCTTCCTTGCCCGACCTTAGTACTCTGCTTGTCTACCCACCGTCCTCGAGTACTATGATCAGCCCTGCTCGTCTGAGACAAATTGTGTCAACCGCTGTCCAGCGCGCTATTATTGAGATCATCTCACCCGTTGTTGAGCGCTCAGTCACGATTGCAACCATTTCGACTGCTCAGTTGATCCGTAAAGATTTTGCGACCGAACCTGATGAAGAAAAGGTTCGACAGGCTGCACTGACAATGGCAAAAGCATTGGCTGGAAGCCTAGCTCTTGTCACCTGCAAGGAACCTCTCCGGATGAGCATGACAAATTATATTCGACTTATGCAGTCAGAGCTACCTGATCAGCCTTTAGCAGAAGGTGCGATCCTTATGTGCGTTAACGACAATCTTGATCTCGCTTGCAGCACAGTTGAAAAGGCTGCCGAACAGCGAGCAATGCCCGAAATTGAGGCGCACATCAATGATCTCTTGGTTTCTCGTCGGGAACACAGGGCCGCCCACCCGAATGAGCCATTCATTGACCCGGTCATCAATCGCTGGGCTTTCTTTATGCCGGATCCCTACAAGCAGTCGACCGACGGTCTTAATAAAGAGCAGCTGGCAATTTACGAGGATTTTGCACGTCAGTCCCGTGGACCCAGCACTCACCTGAATGTCGCTTCGCAGGATGCCTCACGTCAAGTATCCGATGTTCTCCAGGAGCAATTCCCCTCTGTTCCTCATCTTCCTACACCTGCAGAGCCTCCCGTGGTTCCACATCAAGCCGCTCAACAAAAGCAGCTTTTGCAGACAGCTCCTCTGGCCATCCCATCTTCCCAGCCTCAGTTAAATGGTTTTATGGATCTTCCAACTCTTCGTGACAGAGTCCAGGATTTGCTCTTGGATTTGCAGCGAGCTATGAAAGGGGCTCAAGAGCAGCGGTTCGCAGAGCTCAGTCCGGACAGCCCCGTGCGAGACATCTCGGACCAGACGCTTCGCCTAGTCGTCACGTCTGCTCAACGGGAAGAAATCTCTCTTACTGCTGCCCAAAAAATCTGCGTTGCTCTCTACACGCAATCTGAAAAGCCATTAGAGATTGAAGTGCTGGTACAGTTGCTGAACAAGCTTTGTCAACTCTCGCCGGCTACAGCAAGGGAGGTCATCCTGTGGCTCGCCAACATTGACGATGAGCGAGTGCTAAACGTTCCCGTAACGGTTTCTTTGCTCGACATTGGTTTAATCGAGGTGCACCGCGTTGATCTCATCATCACAAGATCTATTCAGGCACGAAAGATTGCAGGCCTTCAATTCCTTTCTGATCTTCTCACTGAAGTTCTCTTCAGCGACAAGCCGACTGCACTGCGCGCCGACTTTGCAGGCAGCCTTGAGGCCATGGCTAATTGGCTCGCCGAAGACAAGGATCTCACAATTGCTTCGCAGCTGCTGCAACGTCTACGGGAGGCTGGCATTCCTGAAACGATTGCTGGCCCAGAAGAACAAAAGGCACGTGCAAAGCGTGACCAAATGGAGTACATATTTATGGAGTGGGTCGGTGTCTGCAATCACCCAAGCTCAACCGAGAAGCTGCTGGCAGCATTCATAGCGCAGCTACATGAGAAGAAGGTGATGCACGATCGCGAGGCCTCTGCTGTTTTCTTCCGTGTCTGTATCGACGCATCCGTCGAGGCTTTTGAACGGGAGGAGCGCAATCCAGCGGGTAGCCTCAACGACGCCTTTCTTTGCGTGGATGCTTTGGCCAAACTCGTCGTCCTACTCGTGAAGTATCAAGGGGAATCAGACGGAGTTGTCAAGTCCAGCAAAGCTCAATATCTGGATTCGATTCTTTCGCTCATTGTGCTCGTTCTCTGCCATCACCACACTATGCGTGGCGAACTCTTCAACCAGCGTGTTTTCTTCCGTCTCTTCTCAAGCATCCTATGCGAATATCATACCAATGCTCGACAAAGCCCTGAGCAAGACAAGGAAGTTATGCTGGTGTTCGCCGATAAATGGCTGGCCCTGCAACCGCTGTATTTCCCTGCTTTTGCTTTTGGGTGGCTGACGTTGATCTCGCACCGAATCTTCATGCCTGGTTTGCTGAAGATGGCCGATGAAGCAGTATGTTATATTTTCCCTGAGAATCTAAATGTGTTTTGTTCCTTCAGGATAGCTGACTTTTTGTTCTTATTTCTAGGGCTGGGAGATTTTTGCGCAAATCATGGTGACCATGCTCAAATATGTGGGAGAGCTGCTGAAACCATTAGAGATTTCCCCCGTTGCCAAGGATATCTACCGTGGTGTCCTCCGTATTTTGCTCGTTTTGCATCACGACTTTCCGGAGTTTTTGGCTGACAACCACTATCGCCTCTGCAATGTCGTGCCTGCTCATTCCCCTCAGCTGCGCAACTTGATCTTGAGCGCATACCCGTCTTCTTTCCCTGAGCTCCCAGACCCGTTTACGGCGGGACTGAAGGTGGACCGGCTCGAAGAGATTCGCAAATCTCCTGTCGTCGCTGGTGACGTGGAAGAGCCGCTTCAAAGCGCAAGAATCAAGGATGTCATCGACCAGATTTTCCAGAACAACGTGATTGAAAAGGAGCAAATTTCGGCAATCTTGGAGGCCATTTCCACCCCGTCGAGCGACGCGAGTGGTGTCGCGTTTGAGCCAATCCAAGCCGACATTGTTCTCCTCAACTCGATTGTTCTCTACACGGGTATGAATGCAATTGCCAATGCCGGTCAGAAGGGCGGACCTACGTTCAGTAGCAACTCTGCCCATTCGGCGCTACTAGAACAACTGTGCAAGCAACTCCGGCCCGAAGCGCGCTACTACCTTTTGAGTGCCATCGCCAACCAACTTCGGTATCCCAATAGCCACACGCATTACTTTAGTTATGCGCTCCTCCACCTCTTCGGCACGGACCAAACGGACCAATCGCAGTCGGACGTGCGACAGCAGGTGACGAGGGTATTGCTGGAGCGTCTGATTGTGCATCGACCTCACCCGTGGGGTCTTATCATTACCTTGTTGGAACTATTGAAGAACCCAAGCTACATGTTTTGGGATTTGCCGTTTGTCAAGGCAGCGCCTGAGGTAAGCATGTTGCTTCGTCTCTAGGTGGATCTCGGAAGACATGGCTGATGGAGGGAATTTTTTTTTTTCTTGGCTGGTGCAGATTGAACGTCTCTTTGGTGCCCTCTTCCAACATATCAACCAAAGCCCCCGGGCGTTGGCTTAACGGAACAATCATCCGGCAACCCTGGCGGCCGCCATGGGTCCATCGCAACTACATGATCTGCGCAAATGGGCCGAGTTTACTGCAGCATTCTGCTTCACTTGTAAAAACAAGCACGAGGACTCTTAGTCTTTCCTACGTTTCGAACCACGTCGCCACAAAAGCCTCTACTACCTTGTCACGTGTCTTATATCTCTTTTACAACCGTCATCATCATTGGGCGACTCACCAGTGGCATGTTTGCAGGAGAGCTTGTACGGTTTCAACATTATCTGATCGGGTTTAAGCATTGTCTATTTCATTTTGATCATCTTCCGTTCATTTTTTACCTTGCCATTTCGTCTTGCATTTCTTATTTTTACTTGACTTCTCTCTCTACCTCTTTAATATGGCGTCTTACTTGTTCTGCGTGGGTCGTGCAGCGAGGCTAGACGTTTGATCGGGGAGCATGGGATTTTTATGGTGTACCATATAGGCTAGGCTGGTCATATGCGAATTGCCAGAAAAAAAAAAGTCGTGGAGTATAGGTTGGGATCTTGATACTGTTTGTTACGATATATGAACGAGAATTTTAATTCAAGACTATTATAGCATTTATTTTGTGTGAAACATGATCGATCCTTGTGCCATTTGGTTGCTGCCTGCTTTTGGCGGACACATGGTGGCTTTGACCATTGCAGGGGAGAAGAGCGATGAATCCGTTACCAGAGTACGCAATAGAGTTGCCGGCGCTATGGATTACTCAACTGAAAAGCTTGACCGTCATCGACAACCGATAAGCTAATCGCAGTAAAGCCCCACGGATAACGAAACGCGCCATGACGTAATGAATGCGCATAGCTCTTCCATCGAAAACGACCGAAGTTGAGCGTTCCAGGGACTCTCCAGACTGATCAACAGATCCTTTTTCTTTGTCTTGGCAGATGAAGCCAACTGTTTATGCATGTTTTGTACTGGGATTATGCACACAGTTTTTCTTCTCGCCCCGGCTCATGCCGATCTCGCATGCAACGTTTTATCGTGCCGAAGGAGCCGGAGCAGCAAGAGGAACCTTGCATGCGTGTGCTTCATGTCAGGATGTCTCACTCTTTCATACGAGTATTGTTACCTCCGATCAGC
Source organism: Xylona heveae TC161 (assembly GCF_001619985.1). Lineage (NCBI taxonomy): Eukaryota > Fungi > Ascomycota > Xylonomycetes > Xylonales > Xylonaceae > Xylona > Xylona heveae. The sequence continues at coordinate 676,136 of NW_017264204.1, read as the reverse complement.
CACATCATTCAGCCTATGAGTACAGTTCAGTCGGATCTTCAAAGTGCGGCCGAGGTTAAGTCCGACCATTGAATGTTTCACATCTTCCATCTTTATCTCCGAGCCACCTCCGGTCTTTGATTGGAACGTTTGTTGCAAGGAGTATGCTTAAACCCGGGCGTGGAATTTTACTCGGTGCATGAAGACGTCCGATCGACGAGATTAGAAAACTGCATGTCCTTGAAGATGCTGGTTCCTGCATGATGGTGCATGAGAGGAACAAAGGCACCCGTGGGTGGTGTCGAACCACACTGTTCAACACCCAAAGTGCATGATGAAGACGATGATGATGATGAAATCTGCCTAAATGTCGGCAGCACCAATGATTATTTGCATGCGAGACACAGGGATTGCCAGCCCCACGCTTCTTTGTTTCTTAAATATCTTTCCGTTAATGCTAGCCTGATTATTGTCCACTGATTAGTTAAGATTTAGTAGCGCAATCCACCTGGACCCTCAGTAGTCAGCCGGAGTGTGGCCCGACTACGGTTGACACCACCACCACCGCCACCGTGATGATGAAGGAGGAATGAGATCATAGTCCTCTGGGCACACCAAAAAAAAAGACTGTTTGTGTGTTCTGCCCCTCCATAGCTGTTTTATAACGCCCGTCACCCCCCTTTCCTCTACAATTGTCTTTTTCCCTTTGACACAAGATCCTTTACGTTGAACATACCATATACCCCAATTCTTTTTTTTATCTGCTTGACTTTTGATTGTCTGCTGCCTCGAGACCCTCAAGCTTTCTCATCTTCCTTAGCTCTAATTATAATTCCATTTTTGACAAGACTCGCCCATCATGTCTGCCACTGAAGGTCGAAGAGGATCCATCAAGGTCGTTGCCAAATCTCTCGTCAACGCTGCTACGGGAAAGGGCAAGGATAAGACTATCCTGATTACCGGTGCCTCTGGCTTCGTTGCTGCTCACGTCCTCCACGTCTTCCTCGAAGCCGGATACAAGGTCCGTGGCACCGTGCGGTCCGAGGAATCCGCCGAAGCTGTCAAGAAGAGCCACTCCCAGTATGGCGAGCAGCTTTCGTTTGCCATTGTCCCCGACATTACCGCGCAGGGTGCCTTTGATGAGGCCGTCAAGAATGTCGATGGAGTATGTGTCTCCCCCCATTTCCTGTGTACTCTTCCTTTTTCTGAATATTCTCCCCCTTTCAAATCACACAACTAACACTTGTTGTAAATAGGTCGTACACACTGCTTCGCCATTCGTCATGGAGGTCAAGGACAACAACCAGGATCTCTTGGCCCCCGCCGTCAAGGGCACAACCAACATTTTGAAATCGCTCCATGAGAAGAACACCCGCGTGAAGCGACTCGTCCTGACTTCCTCTTTTGCTGCCATGATTGATATCCCCAAGGGACTCCGCCCCGATCACACCTACACCGAAGACGACTGGAACCCTGTGGAAAAGGACGAGGCGCGCAGCACCGAGAACGGCGCGGTCGCATATTGCGCGAGCAAGACGTTCGCTGAGCGCGCCGCCTACGAGTTTGTCGAGGCCGCCCAGCCCAAGCTCTGCGTCACCACCCTGTGTCCCCCCATGATCTACGGACCAAACCTGCACACCGTCACGGACATCAAGAAGCTCAACACCTCGTCGGCCGACATCTACCGCCTCATCAACGGCTCAGAAAAGAGCGTCCCAGACACTTCCTTCCCTGCTTTTGTTGACGTGCGTGACGTCGCCCTCGCCCATCTCCGCGCTTACGAGTCCGAGGTTGCCGGCAACCAGCGCTACTTCCTCGCCTCCTCGACCTTTACCTACCAGCAGGTCTGCGACATTATTCGCGAGAACTTCCCCGAGCTGCGCAACCGTGTGCCAGAGGGCACCCCGAACGCCCCTCTGCCGGACATGTTCAAGGTCGACCACTCCAAGGCGGAGCGCGACTTGGATATCCATTTCCGCAGCCTCAAGGACACTATCGTCGACACGGTCAAGAATCTGCTCGAGCTCGAGAAGCAACTTGGTGTGACTCATTAAGTTGTCAGCGGTGATGTGAATCTGTCAATATCATCTTCTTTTCTCTTTCTCTTTATTTCTTTTCATCTTCTCAACGAATACCTACCAGCTAGTTCTTTTCCAAAAGCGTGTATTCTAGATTCATCTTATAATCTAATGCGACCATGATATCCAAACACATAGTCATCTACAATTGCTCACCTCGTATTTTTTTTTTTTAAATTATTTATTCATCTTTGTGATATTGTTTTTAATGACAATTGCAATTGCATTTGCAAATCCACCTTGACAACTTCTCGAAAAGGAATTGATATCATGAGGCAGAAATATATACACATACGTTGGAATAAACAGAGACGAGAATGCAAAATGCAAAATGCAATGCGTGTCGTATGTACATGACACCGGTATTAGAAACAATAGAGAAAAGAAAAGACACTAGGAAATATGGAAATGCAATGTTATATCGTAGTTGCAATTTGCAATTTGCAATTTGCAGGTATTTGACGTATAGTAGAATAGAAATAGTGAAGAAGACCAGGGGAAATAAAATAAAAAGAAGGGAGGGGGTCAAGCAGGAAAGAATGTATAGAAATAAAGAAAAAGGGATAAAAAAAGAAGAAATGCGCAATTGCGGAATAGAGTGGTATTAAAGAGAATACAAATTACAAATTACAGATTACTAGAAAAGGGTGGAGGGTGGAAACGGTGGAACGAAATGAAAGCATGCGCAGAAAGAGATGAAGATGGTGATGAACAAGAAGAAGAAAAAGAAGAGGAAGAGGTTGAAGATGATGGTGGCAATGGCGATGGAGGTTAAAAAGAGATGGGAGACGGAAAGAGGGGAATAAGAAAAGAAAAGAAAAGAAAAGACGGAAGAGGGAAATAAGAAAAAAAAAAAGAAAAAGAAAAAGAGAGTTCAGCGCTAGAATGTAATGATAATCCAATGCATATATCACATATACAAATCTCATGCCGTCATTAGAGGAGAGTGGGAACGGGAAAAAGGAACGAGAAAGGGAAAAGGCCTTTTGAAAAGGCAAAAGGGAAAGAAAAAAGGGAAAGGAACAGGAAAAGGATATAAAAGAGCGGTTATCATTATTCGTCATCGAGAAAAGAGCTGGCAAGACGGCCGAAGAAGGGGACTTCGCATCGATCAAGCGTGTCGGCTGGCGGTATCGTGTTAGTGGATTGTAACAAGAGTGGTCTAGGACGGGAGACTAATAGACAAGAAAGAGAAGAGGGGACGAAAACAGACAAAACAAATACAAAACGGAACGGAACGGAAGGGAAGGAAAGAAAAGAAAAGAAAAAAAGGGGGAGGAAAGGTGGGAAGATGGGAATAGTGAGGGAAACGTACCATCACGATAGGCGCGCAGAGTTAACCACCCGATGAGCGCCAAGTCGCAGATAAAAAGAAGCCAAGAGAGAAACCGGGACCAGGAGAGAAGAAGATGGAGGATCTGTAAATGTCCCGAATACAACCTGTTGTCAGCACATATTTTTTTTGTTGTAATGTATCCGTAAGAGTGTGCTGCGCACACGGGCTGCACCTCAAGGGAGGCCCGGAAAAGGAGGAACAGGTATTATAGAGAGGCAAGAAGGCTTACAAAAATCCCTGTAAACAATAATGCGCTCTGCCATGCGTGAAACCGGACATAATCGCTCTTATGCTCGACCAGCAACAACAACACTCCGCCCGCAGGAGGCAACAAAAGGTACGCCAACATTGCTTCATAATCTAGGCGCAGCGGGAGGCTCGTCTCAAAAAGATCGACATTTGATCTGCTGCTCGGTCCCCCGCCAAAACCAGTCGGGCTTCCGCTGGCCGTTATTCCAACATCCGCCTCGTAGTCTCTCTCCCAGTCTGACCCCCGTCCCGCGTCGCGATTCTGGTATGTGTACTGGCTGTCTTCATCGGCAAACTGCGTCGGCGACGGCAGGCGTGCAGAAGGAGCCCAAGGATCGACTATGGGCCGCTGAGGAGGTTTCGCATTGTTCGGACCCAGTCGAGGCACGGGAGAGAACGAGCCAGAGCGTCGAGCGCCGTTGGGTAACGGAGAGCGTGTACGCGTCGTTTCAGGCGCTTGGTCTTGATAAGGCGCAAAGTCCATGCTGAGAAGTTGAGGAGAGAAGATTGACAATTGATTCAAAAATGGTATATATCCCCCCTGCTTAGCGTAGACGGTGACAGTGTTGAAGCTGCAAATTTGTCAAAAATTGAGAGCGTCTCTAATTGCTGCCTCTTTGGCTGAAAAGAAAGCGGTGTGAGGGCGCGAAGGGTAGCTGGTTCTGATTAAGAACGAGGAACAAATGTTGTCGGACGATTTCAGAGCTGTATTTGCAATTATGGTTGGAACAGATAAGTTAGAGGAGCTTCCCGAATGAATTTGGTCAAGTGGAGAGCTCTGTACAGTCCAGCAACGAGTGTCGGATTTAAGGCTGCAGCTTCAGCTTTCCTTGAAGCTGTTGACGATTGACGTGGGTGCTACGGTGAACAAGGGAGCCTTAATGCGCATACGGCTATCAAGGGGATAACAGCGCGGCTAAATTACAGCTAAGGTTGCTAGCTAGATTAGTGATACCAAGCTCCGCTAGCTACTGTAACTACTGTGCGGACCCTTCGGGCGGGCACTTAACCAAGCTTTGCGGCTGAATACACTACAAAACATAAAAGGTCGTAAACATCGATAGGACGCGAACCCAATGGCTGCAGTAGAGGTATTAATTTGCTTTTTGATTGCTTTTTGAAATTTATGGCCTTACTTTCTCCGGACGGCTTGATTGGGATTAGTATATTCCCCGGTAGTTTTGCGCAGAGTGATCCACGGGAGCTCTCAAATTCAATTTGTTGACAGGGGATGAAAATCGTGCCACCTTGATGATGAGGGGTAGTATATGAGCTTTAAAGTATCATGTTTTCGATTATGGGCGAGCCAGCCAGTGAGGTCTGATAACCATATCACTAGAGAGAGCTCATGCAGATGTAATCATACCTATTCTCATCTCAAGTACGGTTACCCAAAATTTTGTTTCGCCAGCGCCTTCAGCATCGCCATCGTCTTATCTTCTTTTGCCCGATGTTCTTGGAGTCGTTCCTCGCGTTCCTCTGCCCGGGCCTGCATCGGTCATGTCAGCGCATCTCTTCTCGTACAGTGTTCGCCCCGCGGGGAATACCAACCCGCAGCATTTCCTCACGTCGCAGCTCGCGCTCATTCTTTTTCTTCTCCACCTCTTTTTTCTGTGCCCTATATGCTTCAAGGCTATCGTCGCCCATGAGATCACGCTCGTTGACCTCTTCAACGGGCGATTTGTCGCGATATGCCTTCATCTTTTCATTGAGCTCCTTTTTCTTCTCCAGTTGCCGTTCTCGTGTCCCAGGCTCCGCGCGAGGTACCAAGTCCTCTAAGTGTTCCTTTTGCTGCTTTCTGTCCATCTTCCGCGCATGGCGCATATCTTCCCGGCGAGCTTCTTCATCTTCTTGGATCAATTCTGTAGAATAGTTCCTGTCATCAGCCATTTCTCCTCCAAGAGAAGTACTGAGAAACCCTACCTCGCTGCAATTCGAGATCCTGCATTTTTGGTATTGCTGGCCCTGGCCGTCTACCACTACCAGTGCCGTACTGTTGTGATGGCAAGTCAGGCCCAACTTCGTCCTCGTCGCTTTCATCACCGGCTTGGCGTGAATCGTCGTGATGATCTCGCGTCGGCGAATACCTAGACCTGGCTGCGCGGGAATACTCTTGCGCGCCAGAAACATCTTCTGTATATGACTGCTGCGATGCCTTTTTCTTCATTGCCGGATCATACCAACCCTCCGCTAGTTCTCCGCGGTTCCTCAGAAATGTCAGCTCGAAAGTACTTGAAGAGTATTGATTACTTTGATATTGATTCTCCCGGACCAAAAAAAAATCGAAGTAAAGCCGAAAGTTGATTTGAGGTAGATTCTAAAGGCCAAAGTAACATTTCATGGACAAATACACCTACCATCGTCCCACGAAGCTCTTCCACCGGCCCTTTACCTCGTCTTCTGCTAAATCATCCAGAAACAACTGCTTCTGAATATCCAAGTAGAGCGCAAAAAGTGGTTTATATTCTTTAAAGTCCGATTTGTGTAACGGTCGGGATTCAAAAGGTAGAGCAGCTACCGGTGCGACGCCCAAGTGTTTTCTTTCCTTTTCCTTCCTCCTATGTCTTCTCTCTTCCCGTCCCGCGGATCGCTCTCTACCATGCCGTCTGACCCTTGGTGAATCCGAACGATGATTCGATTCCCTTAAGTCGCCATGTCTATATTTACGGCTTTCATGGTGCCGATGCCCGGAGGACAGAGGTGAGCGTGAGCGTGAACGGGTTTCAGATCTAGCGGCATATAGACTGTGGTGTTGAGGATGTTTCGAGTGAGACTCGGATCGGCGTCGATGCCGTCGACTTTCGTAATCGTCCATATGCACAGTCGAAATGCACCCAACCAATAGATACGCAGTGAGTAGTTGTAATTTCTGGTGTTCTACGCCGAGGATGAGAGAAACCAATATCGGACTCAGGTGCTGTCCCAATATACTCGGCCGGGGCGCTTTAATGCTAGCCCCTTTGATCTAATCTGATAAGATCGAATCTAAGCCTAGAGCCAATTGGTGCTAATACCCGTTCCAACGTCAGGTTTCGGATGGAATTGGCCTTGTTTTCGTTGATAAGTCGTCTTAAAAAAATAATAATCAACTTATATTATTATACCTTTGCCACTTCGAGAAGCCGTCCCAGTATATCAATGTCACGTAGGGTTGAGAGCAATTTTATTTATGGGCAGCTGAATCGGTGTGGATATCTAGTTTTTTCCAACCACATCCAAGTATCGCAGCAATGTGCTCAAAGGCGGACTAGGGTCCAACTAGAATTCATCGAATTTACAAGAGGATATGCTCAAACAGTAAACAGTCCAAATCGCTGCTAATGAGGATTACTTTCAGTAAGGAGAAATATATTGAATTCAGTAGTGGATATGAGATGAGTCGTATGAGGGGAGTCTATGATACATGCAGGGCAGCTTTGAATCATGTGAATGCACCCGGCCACCCCGCCATTTTCATTCACTGTCAACCAAACATTAAATACAAAGTCAATCACTACCATTCTGAACCAGAAGGGACAATGCCAGAGCGGTTAGTAGCTCTCTGGCAACGTTCTGGAATTTCACGGGGCGAGTTCGAGTCGGGGTGTAGCCACAATCGCAGAAGGATTTATTTCCAACTGCCTGAGGGGCGCCCCTAGATGAGGCCGCACCGGGGAAAGGGGTAGAGATGTAGGATGCCTTAACCGCTCTTCGAATGAGAAGACGGGGCATCTAAACTCTTTTATCGCTCACATTTTCTTTTTTAAAAAAAAAGAAGAAAAAAATAGGCATCGAATTCACTAACGTCTATCATTAAACATGTTCAAAGAACTCACTTTCCTGGCGTGGCAGGTGGTATATACCAAAAGTAAATAAAAAATAAAGAGAAGATAAAGAAAAGAAAAGCTAATGCTGGGTATCGCAGATTCTACCGGAAAACAGATTGTTCCTCCAGCTAAGACACCTTAGCAGATCGGATCATAAAAGGTCTTGGGGCATGACCATCAAAGATGTAGTTTGTGATGCAACCCTCCCATCATGCTTCCAGCTCGTGAGCCATAGTTGATCCAGTGAGCTCGACGGGTTTTTTCGGTTTCTGGTCAGCTTTGTCTTGACCATCAAGTTCTAAAGCTACGGATTGTTCATAGCTTCGATGACCACCGTGTACCTCAGTATGCTCCTTGTCGTCGCCCTTCTCGTGGGCGACGGGCGAATAACGTGTTTTGCGACGGACAAAGAAAAATATCCCGACTGCCAGAATTGCGACAAATACAACGACTCCCACCGCAATACCAGCTTTGGCGCCAGACGAGAGTCCACTGGAATGTGAACCAGAATCTGATGAATCTCCTGATCCCATACCGATGGTCGAGTTGCTCACATCGCCAGTGCAAGTCCAGTTCGTCAATGATTGATCTTTGAACCGTTGAAAGAACGTACAGTTCAGATCGGACGATGTTGACTCAATAATTAAGTACTCATACACGGTCGCAAGGGAAGGCAGCTCAACGCTAGATAGACAGATTCGCGTCAGCGAAATCAATACATAAGACTACCCGTAGGAAATATCTTGGATTGAATGTATCACTTACGAGGAAAAGTTCCCCTCGAAATTAATCGAGGAAGTTGAATTCAGGGACTGGAGCCCAGAAATATTGTGCAAGTTTGGGTTATCCTTTATTATAAAATCTTCCTCGATAATGGTAAGCTTTGGCATGGATAAACTATTCAGCCAATAGCTGCCTTCTATATCCAGTACTCCAGCGACGGCAGTCAGGTTGGGGAATGACAGCAGAGGTATTGGGTTGTGAACCCAAGACAATGTTTCGTTCACCGTGGAGAGGGAGGGCATGTTGACGACACTGCAATTTGTGACGTTCATTGCGAAGGCCCATTCAAGATTAGGCAGAGAAAGGTTCATCATATTATTGTTGTTCCCCGCGATGAGCATGCTTTCTGTGACGTTGAATAAAGGCATGGAGAGGTTTGCCAGATTTGGGTTGTTTGTCACGTTCAAAACGTCCACCGTCCTCACGCCTAGGCCCTTTGTCACGGTTGACAGGTTGGTGTTGGATAAGGCGACAGAGGAAGCACTTTGCAATGGCGCAGCCAAGTCTAATTTTTGAAGGGAAGGCAGATTTGACAGCGTAAGTTTTTCAACGCTTCGCAGATTCTGGAAGTTAAGTGTTGTTAAGATGGTGGCGTTGGCGAATTGCAGCTCGCCGCCCACAGTACGTAGGTCATGGGCGGAAAAGGAGACCAATTGCTTCGTTCCCTGACTGGTTAAAGGGCCATTGATTCTCTCTACGCCGGAAAGAACAATGGAGCCGGAAATGCTAGAGTCGAGGACCAACTGGCCGCTAATAGTAGTGCAGTTCTCTATGGCAGTGGCATCGCGTTGATTTTGAATAGTAATAATGCTGTCGTCGCAGTGTGCGTCGTCCGCTGGAAAGCCGTTCTCAATTAGTTGATCACTTCTCGTGGCTAATCTAGGATGAATCACGCACCTTGAGCTCGACAAGTTAGCAGAACCAGCACCGCAACTCCCCATCCTATTCTCTCGAGAAGTCTCATAGTCAAGCTAGTTTTCCTTCTTCACGATGCGTGAATTTGCTCAATCGCTCCGGCCCTCAGCCGAAACGCGATCCCGTAAATGTATTAAATGTAGAACATGTATTCGACCGAGAACAGAATTTGTTGAATTCCTCTTGCACACGAGTGCTGAAATCGACGAAGTTTCGCAAACTGAATAAATTCGCGAAATATAGGTGAATAACCTCAATTTTGGTGTTGCAGAGTATTCTGAAGCAGGGAGGCTCTACACCAACTCGTGACATGGACTGTAATGCGGCTTACAGGCCCAGCAAGTGAGAAAAGGGCCCTCGAGGAAAATCATATGCTGATTCTTGTGGGGTTTCGGCCCCCAAACATTTCCCGAAATCATCTCAATTAGCAGGCAGGGGAGCGGGGCCAACCAGCAGACGCAAGTGATTGGCATGGATATCACTGGTGTACACCCCGTCCGTAGCTGTCATCTTCAGTGGGTGTTACCAATCAAAAGCAGACCCCACTTACTGAAAGCTGTTCTGCCACACAACACGCGATATCGTGGTAAATACGGACCGTAGTTTTGAAAATTATTCATATTGAATAAACATCTTTTTTTTTTTTTTGACACAGGAGGTTGGTGGCCCTGGTCTGAGGCATCGCTGTCTATCCGCTTTGCCTTGGTAGAGACAGCGGTATGCATTTCAGGGTCTATCCGTAACTCTGATCAACGAATTGCGAGGACAAAATAGGGGGATGAAAGCGCCAAGAACCAAGGGACCCAAAGGCGCTCTCCTTAATTGTAGCCTGACAGGCTGATAAGGCTAATTGGACCTGCGACACCTAGCGAGGGTCAGTAACTCTGGACAACATGGATTGCGGCCCAGCGGCGCAATTCGGTCGCGGCATAAGTTAGGGTACCTTAGGTAATGAAAGCAACTGTTGCTCGCCGCAAGTAGGTAGCTCCTGAGCTCCACGGAACCGCCAATTAGAGAGACCAGAGACACGTTTTGACTACCTAGCTGTACACGATTGTATTCCAGCATCGTAAGCACTGCAGAATTAGAAGTACAGAACTTTACACACGGTTCTCCCATGGCAGCCGATGCTCTTATTCTGTCATTCCCTTGTTCAAGAAGGTGCCCTGCTAGAACCGACTGACATCCTTGATCCTCCCTCCCAATTTGCTGTTTGTGGCTGTGATCGCCAAGCGAGACACAAGCCTCAGCCCTGCCGTCTCGGTCACTAATACCGCCAATCAATCTCATGGGTACAATTAATCACTCAACATTGTCTGCGCCGTCCTATTTTCAAGACTTCACAAGGGATACTGTTGTACAGCCAGCAATTAGGAGGCTCGTCTTCAGATGCTGTTGCTTTTCTTTGCATGATCCGCCTGACGTCATTACGAACATTGACTTAATCGGCTCTTTGGGGCGTTACGCTGGCCATCAGTAGTTACCATGGACGATGAGTCCAAGATTCAAGAGTTTCCCGACATCTCGTCCAAGCTGACTGCACCGAGCAAAAAGTCTCTTTATGAGAGACAAAAGGCTGAAGCTGAAGCTAAACGATTACGCGAAGAAGCTGAGACAGCAGCAGTCTACGAAGATTTCGTCAAGTCGTTCGAGGATAACGAAACCCCGAAACCGTCATTATCGGGTCCCGGAAACCGTCGATCTGGCCCAGGCACGCTCCTTGGGTCATCTTTTGGTGATATTGGTGTCGGTGGTCCTCCGAAGCGACACTTCGCTGGTGCGTCAACTGGGCCGGCCTCTGGGAAATTAGGAATCGGAGCAAGGAGTGGCCCAGGAAGCCTAGGTCCCTTGGCACCATCGCTGTCACGAAAAAGAGCCCACGATGGAACCTCCGCCTTTCAGCGAGAGCTCAACCAGGCGGGAGACTTAACCCAATCATTGGCAGCACCAGCGGCTGCCTTTCAGACTTCGGATGATGAGGATGAAGCCGAAACTGGGCCTGGGGCGAGAGAACGTGCGGTCCCAAAGCCCACACTCCACCTTTCCTGCTTACCGCCGGGAACTTCTCAAGCCGTCATTAAATCGCTGGTTCCCGCGTCATTGAATGTTGATGCCGTTCGCATTCTTCCTCCAGCTGGCCCAGGCTCGACCGAGCGAAAATCACTCTCAGCCATTGTAACCCTTGCGAGAGACACCCCCGCAAGCGATATCGACACCGCTGTCAATGCACTTCAACACCGTTATTTGGGTTTCGGCTTCTACCTATCAATTTCGCGCCATCTTTCCTCTGCTGCGCTCGGCACGGGTGCTTCTGTCTCCGCATCGCTCAATTCCGCCCTCTCCTCTCTGCCCTTTGGAGCCCGCCCAACACAGGGGCCTGGACTTTCTTTGGCCCGGGCCCCACCTCCAGGTCCACACCGTGGCGGTATTGCTCCTCCCTCGTCCTTCGCCACGTCGGACGCGGGGCTTTACGGAAGGGGCACGCTGCCCCTGCAGGTGTCAGTGCGGCCGCCATCAAATCTCAAGAAACTAAAATTGATACATAAAACTATCGAAGCGATGCTCACACATGGACCTGAGTTTGAGGCACTACTTATGAGCCGCCCAGAAGTCCAACGTGACGAGAAATGGGCATGGCTCTGGGATCCCCGCAGCGTTGGCGGAGTTTGGTTCAGGTGGCGCTTGTGGGAGATCTTGACGGGATCATCGGCCAGCAAAGGCCGTAGTCATTCGAATTATGATAATTTGAAACAAACGGTATTCGAAGGGGCGGCTCCGTGGGTTTCACCCGAAAACAACCTTCGTTTTGAATACACCACGAGACTAGACGAATTTGTTTCTGACCCCGACTATGACTCCTCGGAGGATGAAGACTCTGCAGGAGAAGAGTCCATGGAGAAGGCATTCTTGAATCCTCTACAAAAGGCGAAATTCACACATCTCCTGGCGCGTTTACCAAGGACTACGGCGCGACTACGCCGCGGTGACGTGGCTCGTGTGACCGCATTCGCCATCGAACATGCCGGCAGAGGGGGCGATGAGGTTGTCGACATAATTGTGTCAAATATTGAACAGCCTTTTGCATATCGGACCGCGCATCCAGAGAGCAAAAATTCGCGAGCGGATGCCGATGACGCTGCTGAAGATAATATGGAGGATAAATCGAAGGACGGAAAAGAGGATACATCCTCGGCAAAGCTAATTGCTCTTTACCTAGTATCTGACATTCTCTCCTCATCTTCCACAAGCGGGGTCCGACATGCTTGGCGATATCGTGGACTTTTTGAGGCCGCTTTGAAGCGGCGGAAGCTATTCGAGAGCCTGGGTCGGCTTGAAAAAGACTTGCAGTGGGGTCGACTGCGCGCCGACAAATGGAAGAGGAGTGTCAATAGCGTGCTTAGCTTATGGGAGGGCTGGTGCGTCTTTCCTCAGGCGACCCAAGAACACTTCAGCTCTGTTTTCTCCAACCCCCCGCTTACTGCTGCTGAAGAGGCGGCAGTCGCGGCGGAAAGTGCGGCAGCTTCAGCGCCGCGACCTAGTGCGCCAAAATCCAAATGGAAAACAGTTGACGTCAATGCGTCACCCGCCGAAACCCCGCAAACGCCCGATATAGCAGCAGCATCTTCAACTTTGCCCGAGGCCCCTACTGAAGAAGCCGGTCTCGACGGTGAACCGATGGTGGAGGACGAAGACATTGATGGTGTTCCAATGGACGAAGATATTGATGGCGTGCCAATGCCTGAGGAAGATGAGGATGTGGATGGCATGCCCATGCAAAATGATCTTGAATTGGAGCCACAGGGTGTGGATCTGGATGCTCAGGAGTCAGGCCGTGATTCTTCCGTTTCAAAGAAGGAAGGCTCCTCCACAAATTCGTCAAATATAACTACAAATGATTTCAAAGGAGCTCAGCCCCTTCCGACGCAGGAAGCGCCTCCTCGACGTCGACGACCAAAGGCTGAAGACATGTTTGCAGACTCGGATGAGGGAGAGTAAATAGGAGACTCCTTTTGATACTTTTGAATTTCTTCTTTTTTTTTTTTTTTTCAACATTCTCTCCGATACCACTCAATTTATTCGAGAATATGCATTTTCATAATTGCGAATTAAATGTCATTATTATTTTAAGCTCATCATCTTTGCTTTGAAGCTATTTCTGCATTGCCCTCATCGCAGGGTATGTTTACTCCGATGTTGACACTGAAGACCGTGATTACGTAAGTGACAGGCGCTGCCGTATCGCGCGTGGGAGGACAGCTTTGGCATGTCGTATACCAAATACGGAGGTACTTACCCTACATAACCGCCGCGCATTGCGCATGCTCCGGTCCCCGATAGGTAGCTCCGTACCATACGCACCCTACCTACCTAAACTCCACGCTCGTCCCCAATCAGGCTCCAAGGAAGTGGGAATGTGATTGTGATTCTTCAACAAACCAACGTTACCGGAGCTCGACTTTTCCGTAGAGCTATCTATCCTTTTTATCATTGCGTGCCTTCGTTAGTCCTGAATCGGTCTCTCACGTCAACCGAAGTGTCCAAGCTCCAGTGTGGTCGAGAATCGAATACTCCTGCCGTCAAGGTCCCGCACGGCGATAGACTTCAACGGCTCAACTTGGCCTTGCCATTGTCAACGCTGGAACGAAGTACCAAACTGCCGGTCATTGTGCCTACTGAGCGCCGTTAAGCACTTGCTTCGAGCGTCAAAATGGCGACCTTACAACCAGTCACCAATGTCGTCGAAGACCAAGCTCGCCTGCTGGAGGAAGCATTAGGTGTGGTCCGTCAGCAAACTCACTTGATGCGCAAATGCCTTGAGACGCCTGGTAAATTGATGGATGCATTGAAATGCAGGTAGGTAGCTTGCTTGCCTTGTTTCTGGTTATCCCATTAGCCATAGATGACAATTGCCTTCGCGCTTCCAAATCCTCTTGTTGGATTCCCAGGTTCCGAGCTGAGACTTTCCCGTCTTGCTTTGGAAACAGAGGATTCTTATCTACGTCTCACTATAAGCTTGAATTCGCTAACTGGATGCTTTGCTCAAGTTCGACGCTCGTTTCAGAACTGCGAACCAGCAGCCTCGGTCCAAAGCAATATTATGAACTTTATATGGCCGTCTTCGATGCTCTCCGACACCTTTCTGTCTATTTACGGGAGAGTCATCCGGTGAATCATCTAGCCGATTTGTATGAGCTCGTTCAGTATGCTGGCAACATTGTTCCTCGCCTGTATCTCATGATCACCGTTGGAACAGTGTACATGGCAGTGGAGGATGCACCGGTCAAAGAGATTATGAAAGATATGATGGAAATGAGTCGAGGAGTTCAGCATCCGATACGAGGTCTTTTCTTGCGATACTATCTTTCAGGTCAAGCACGAGATCATCTCCCAACGGGCAGCGGTGATGGCCCCGAAGGAAATTTGCAGGATTCGATCAGCTTTGTCTTGACTAATTTTGTCGAGATGAATAAGCTGTGGGTGCGGTGGCAGCACCAAGGGCACTCGCGAGAGAGGGAATTAAGAACCAAGGAGAGACGGGAACTTCAACTCTTGGTCGGAAGTAATTTGGTCCGACTGAGCCAACTGGTAGATCTCGAGACCTACAAGACCGTTATCCTTCAGCCTCTCCTTGAGCAGGTCGTTCAATGCAGGGATGTCTTAGCACAGGAGTATCTTCTTGAGGGCAAGTTACATATTGATCACGATGCTTTTTACCCGCTCTAACCCTTTGCCCACAGTTATCACACAGGTTTTCCCTGACGAGTTCCATCTGCACACGCTGGACCAATTCCTATCTGCGACTGCTAGGCTTAATCCAAATGTCAACGTCAAGGCGATAGTTATCGGACTTATGGACAGATTATCAGCATATGCAGCACGTGAATCGGAATTGTTGCCTCCCGAGGTTCGTGAGAAGAAGGAAGAGGAAGCAACAAGTGCGATGCTGCAAAAGCTACGCATTTCCAAGGAGAATCAGCCGCCGACCAGTGCTGCCCGCCCGGATGGAGAGACGGCAGAGAATGGCGCAACTAAGGAAGCACCTACTCAGGATACGACGGTAAAAGAAGCTGAGGCTCCCAAGGAAGCTGAGGAGGCTACAGCGAACGGAGAGACAAAGAATGCCAACAAAGCACGTAGTATCCCAGAGGACGTCAAGCTTTACGAGATATTTTATGAGCAGGTTGTCAATCTCGTCAATGTCCAACGACTTCCGATAGCAGACATTACTGCCTTGCTGGTATCACTTGCTAATCTGGCATTGTGAGTGCGCTTGGGACCGATGACATCGTTGAGCTGAATGTTGACTTGATCTAGGAATGTGTATCCGGAGAAGCTAGATTACGCCGATCAAATCTTGGCTTATGCCAGAGAAAAAGTGACTCAATTTGCAAATAGCCCGGATCTGCACTCGCCTGCTTCGCAAGGGAACATTTTGAATCTCCTTCTAGCACCCATAAAGGCATACTTCTCCCTCTTCACAGCCCTGGCACTTCCCAATTATATCTCCTTGCTCCAGGCTCAAACATATGGCATTCGACGTGCTGTTGCGGGTGAGGTAGCCAAGAGCGTTCTCAGAAACCAAACTGCCGTATCGACATTGGAGAATTTAGAGGGGATGCTTGAGATCCTTAAAGTGCTCATCAAGGAAGGCCTTCAACAACCCGCTGGGTACCCTGCTCTGCAGTCGCAGAGACGAGGGGCTGAGACTGATGAGACAATTGAAGAGCAAGGCTGGTTGGCAAGAGTAGTCCACCTGATCCAAAGCCCCGACAACGATACGCAATTCAAAGTATGTTTGCATCTTGAATATCATGGCAAGCTTTCTTTTCTGATTCTTTATATTTATAGTTACTGCAATCAACGCGAAAAGCGTTTGCCGAGGGAAACGAGCGGATCAAATATACCACTCCTGCGCTTCTTACCTCCTCTATTAAACTCGCCCGGAGATATAAGGCTCGCGAGCATTACGATGATAATTGGTCATCACAATCTGCCGCATTGTACAAGTTTATGCACACTGCCATCTCAGCTCTTTATACTCGCGTCACTGGCGCTGCAGAGCTGAGTCTTCGACACTTCGTTTCTTGCGGTCAGATTGCAGATCAAAATGGCTTCGAGGAAGTTAGCTACGAGTTTTTTGCTCAAGCATTCACCGTTTATGAAGAAGCGATCAGCGATTCCCGTGCCCAGTTTCAATCCGTATGCGTCATCGCCGGTGCACTCCACGGCACCCGCGGATTCAGCAAAGAAAACTATGATACCTTAATCACCAAATGTGCTCTGCACGGCAGTAAACTACTCAAGAAGCCTGATCAGTGCCGAGCTGTGTATCTAGCAAGCCACTTGTGGTGGGCGATGGACATTCCGTCAAGAGGGGAAGATGACTCCAAAAACGTAAGTGGTTGCAATTGTAGTCCCAAAGAAAATTTTCTCACAAACAACAATCAGCTTTACCGCGATGGAAAGAGAGTGCTCGAGTGTCTACAGCGAGCACTTCGGGTCGCCGATGCCTGCATGGATACCGCGGTTTCAGTGGAGCTCTTTGTTGAGATTTTGAACCGATACGTCTATTACTTTGACCAACAGAACGAAGCGGTATGCTGCATAGCTTGATTTCTGATGATTAATCCTTTTCGAAACTAATACTTTCACAGGTGACGACAAAGTATCTCAATGGTTTGATAGAATTAATCCATTCAAACCTGCAGACCAACCAAGAAAGCGGCTCGCTCGAGAACCCTCGGGGCCATTTTCAGCGAACTCTGGATTACATTGCATCGAGGGAGTATGAAGGAGTCGTCACGCAACCCAAGTAGTTCTTGCTATGCTTTCCATGTTTACGGGCTCCGACAGTTTTCGATAAGTTGTTTTTACCATGATTGTCTATTTAATCATTAGATGTCATGGTCAGGCGTCTTGTACATTGCTACTCTTATGTTCTCATTCCGGCAGAGATTGACTTCCTGTTACCTCGAGCCACAAGTCATCTTCAATTTTGATTCCTCTTTGCGTCTCTCTCATATCCTCCCTTCTTCTTGACGGTCGGGAAAAGTAGCCCTATTCACCTTTATAGCGCTCCTTCAATAGACGAACAACATGTAAAAGACCGGTAGTGGTTTCGTCCGTATTGTTTATGTGGTAGAGATGTGATATTCAGGTTCATACTTTGTCTTTGTTTAGAATTCTGTGTAACCGAAAATCTATATACCAATAGGCTATCATCTATCGTCTTATCTTCTTACAGTCATTATTCTATTGCTCAAACCAACTCTTCTCAAGGCGAATGAGAGCATCGAGCTAACGATTCTCGAAGGAGGGCTGCTGCGTTTCGGACTTTGCGCGAAAATGAAGGGAGCGTAGGCGTCCAAAATTGCTTCAGGCGATCTTCGTCACAAATCCCAGAACTCGCTCAATCAAGTCTTTAACGACCGGCTCATCATTGCCAATTAAGTTATGGCTTGCGTCTTTCACTAGACCAGAGTGTTCCTCGTCCACCTTTCCACCTCCTTCTTTGACGAAGCCGATCCACTTCTTCACCAACGCAGCCTTGTCTACAAAATCAGGCACAAACTGATCCGACCCCGAGTACAAAATACACAAGGGACTGGAGGCTGGAATTTTCCCAAAAGTCTGGCGGAGCTGCTCGTCCGAGAGGTCGGAACTGAAATAATCATCGTCGCCATCATGGTCAGGGCTTGTAAGGCTCAACCATCGTCGAGCGGTACAGGGCGAACCAAAGGATCCATCTGTCGCTTCGGCCGGCAGCACATCGTCACCTTTGCCCTCAGCAACCCATTTTTGGGCTATTTCAATACCCCTCTTCAGCGTTGCCGGCTTGAGCTCCGCCTCAATTGCTTCTCGATCGCTAATGGAGGCTTGCAAGATTGCGCCATCAATAGGGGTGTATGAAGCGGCATTTCTACCGACCAGGTACTCGATTGTGTCCTGACAACCAGTGGAATGGCCCATCAGGATAATCTTACCACCTGGCCGAGCGCGTTTGAAGTACGCTACGCACTCTGATATCTGAGCAGCATCCCGTTGCAATGATGAAATGCCCCAGCCAGTATAGGAAGAAAAGAGGAGAATTTCGGCGAGGCGGTAGTTGGGCGGGAGAGCTTGAGAAAGCTTCGTTGCATATGGCACAGTCAATAGACCGTCACCTAATCCTGCGATGAAAATGATGGTATTTTTAGGCTGGGACTCCGGTGCAGAGGCATGGCTCGCTGGAGGAGAATGTTCGAAAGCTACGAGGCGGGGAGACTATATTGTTTATGCGGGATCAGCTACGTGATTAAGTACAGCGCAAGTGATATAAATTGGAAAGAGAAAAGGCATTTAATGATGCTGGATTCTTTTTTTGGTTTATATCTGGGGTACTGATTAAACAAGGTTGTTCAAAGGGGGTTTCCCTACGTAGTGGTGGAGGATGCCCGGATGAGGTCCTGCAATGAAGCCCATTTTCTGTTTATTTTAATTAGGCAATTGACTGAAGCTGATCAGATTTTAAGAGGGAGGGAAAGAGAGAGAGAGAGATGAATTCAATTCGAGGGTTATAGAGGAAAGGACTTCTGGGAGGGGGACAGGATGAGTGGGATGACGGTTGGTGGATACAGAGAGTAATCCAGTGGTGGGGCCATGGGGCTGCGTCAGGGTCCCTCGCTGGTAGTTCGGTGTCCCGCTTCACCGCCCGGCAGAATGCTTGGCTCCGGTCCACCGCCATCGTCGTTAAGCTCTCACTCACTTTCCGACGTCAGCTGCTCCAGAGGTTAACGTCTTTGTTGACTTTGGCCTGGTGTCGACAATTAGCTGAAATTATGTCTTCGTCATCTGGCACATCTACGCCTAAAGCGCATAACAGGCATCTCTCAGCAGATGATCGACGTCGAGGTATGCTAGTACCTTAATATCTTCCCTAGAACAAAAAGGCGCGATAAACACACCACCAGGCCCAGCCTTTCTCTTCTGAGATCAATGAACTAATTATTTCAAGTACTGCGACCGCGAAGCTCTACCAAAGGTCCATTAGATGAGTTAGTTGTTGAAAATTTTGGCTCTTAGTCTTTGTGATATGTGTTTCATTGACTCTTTTCAGTCCATTGTCGGTTTCATTGCCCGCTCTCTCGCTTTCCCCTAGCCCTGATCCCACTCCACGAGCTGTGACTCCTTCGCCATCCAATCCGCCCACACTAGACCCTGAGCTTGTTCTAGCAAGCATAGACCGACCGCTCAGGGATTTTGGCTATCTTTTACGGCCCGAAATATATCATCCGTTGAGCCAATTGGTACGTTTACTCGACTCACATTGCACAGGCGCAACAGAAGAACATTTCACTTTCGTATAATTCAGCCTGAATGCTCTTCCATATCTAATATATCCCGTAGGACGTTCCTCAAGCTTTCCGGGAATCTCCCTATCAGCCCTCACCCGTTGCACCACTCCCGGAGCTTCTCGCACAAGGCCATTTTCGAGCCGCAGCCATCCGGGCTGCCTCGACGCTGACGACCGAAGTATCTCCAACAGCTCATGCGGAAATCTTTTCGCTCTTATATACTCGCCTAGCATGTCTCACACTCATAAACCAAACGGTGATTGCCGCTCAAGAGGTCAAGGCACTGGAGGATCTCAATTCAACCTTCTACCGCGATCCCATTACCGAAGCGCACCTGGTACCGTGGGAACTCCGAGTGCTAGCTGTGCGTCTTCAAGGAATTGGCTATGGCGATTGGCGTCGAGGCGTAATGGGATATTATGAATTAGCTCGTGACGCGCGTTTCAGCCTTGCCAAAGCCAGATCAAAGTCGACCCCGGACGAAGCAGAGATTCGTCTCTGGCAAGACCGCCTCTGGGATCTTGGTCTCCGCGTTGGAAATGCGCTCGTTGAAATGGGTGATCTGGAGACGGCCGTGAGGCATCTTGGCTCGTTGAGACCTACTTGTCATGGTCCCGCTGCTCAAGCGATGAATACTAGGCTGGCTCTGATATACCTTCGCGGCGGCAATGTCACAGCGGCGAGACAATGTCTAGCGCGATCTGATGAAAATGGAGAAGCAGCTAAAGAAGAGATCTCTGGGGGAGTTGTTGATGCTTTGTGCAGTATGGCGGATGGTGATTTTAACCTGGCTGTGTCACAGTGGCGCGCTCTATTAGACAAGAAAGATTCTTCTGCCAACGCTAAAGAAGAACCTTCAGCAGCAGAGGGTGAAGGATCCCAGTCTCAAAACGAGATGACTTCGCACAAAGTTGAAACAGCTTCAGATGCAGCTGCGAAAGATACAACGCCGGACAACACTGGCCCGCCCAGTAGCTCGGCACGCCTTGACCCTGGCCTGCACGCTCTCATTGCGCAAAACCTCGCTGTGTGTCTATTATATTCCGGTCGGTTGTTAGAGGTATGTTTTAATCTGAACATCTGTTGCAATGAGCAAATTCAATAACTGATGGCTTCTTACGAATAACAGTCTCGCTCTCTACTCTCATCTCTAATCCCGCCGTCATCATCTGCTCCTGCTGAATCGCAAGCACCTTCGCCGACAAAAGACCCTGAATCCCCATCTCATCCTGCCACGACGCCAACGCCAGTAACGCCACCAATGACTCAAGCAAGTATATTCAATCTATGCACCATCTACGAACTGTGCACCGAGCGCAGTCGCTCTTTGAAACTCGATTTGGCAGGACAACTAGCCGCCTATCCCCCGTCAGGGGCCTCACCAATACCAACAACAGCATCATCATTACCAGCGCAGTCAGAACCTATCAATCCATTATCATCATCGCCTTCCTCACAGCAAGAGTCCCAATTTACCTCTCAAGCATGGACATCCCAGCCCCTCCCATCAAGGCCTGTGGCTGTAAGATGGGAAAAGGAGAATGCGACGTTTAAATTATAATCCCCCCCTTTCTCACCCTTGGGCCCCTTTCCATTTTCCATCTTCTCAGCCACGGCCCTTTTCTGTCTCGCTTCCTGCCTCTTTTTCTCTTCCCTCTTTCCTCCTTTCGGAAAGATATATACCAAATACCGATACCAATACCAAACCACCTATACGCTTCTCAACCAGTATTCAAATTGCAAATATATCCCGTATTTCTAGAGCAATCTTTATCAAATGATCTTCCTATTCCAACCATTCTCCAAAATATGAAATGTGGATGTTCCTTTCATACTTATTCCTTTGACGACCCGAACCATGAACCATTATCCACGAAATTACTTGGCGGCAAGCAGGAAAGTCTACGACGATATCTCGAACTCACTCACTCACTCATTCCGTTGCTCACTTATTCAGATATGAATTGAATTGAAAAGAAACTTTTACTTATAACTCCTTGATTGTTATTTGTCTAATATAGCTCTCTCAGCGGGACCACACATAGTAGTAGTCATGTATGTAGTAATAGTAGTAAAAATATTGATAATAAAAATGCACGAAAAGGAAAAGAAGAAGAAAAAGGGAAAAGGAAAAAGGAAAAAGAAAAAAAGATTTAGAAAAGAAAAAGAAAAGGGATATAATTATCAAACAAGCCATCCAATACGCAGTACGCAATACACAATACGCACAACATGTGGAATTTAGAAAAGTGGACAAAAGAAAAAACAAAAAAAAAAAAAAAAAAAAAGAAGACGACCAATAGTGGACGAAGAAAGGGATGAAAGAAAAACACAACAAGAAAAAGGAGACGGAAACGGAAACGGGAAAAAAGAATTTTATCTGTCCAATTCCTATGGGGCCTGACTACACCGTCCTGTTTGTAGATAAAATCAAGAGCAAGACCAATAATTAAAAGCAAAAGCAAAAGTAAAGCAAAGCAAAGGTTCAAAAGGAGAAGACATCAAATAATATTTCCCTCTTGAGGAGAAAAATTACAAGATTCTTTAGAGGGCTTTAGAACATAATATGCAAAAGATGAAAATGTTGAACAGGGTGACCAATTCCCCTGGCCAAAAGCAAGGACAAAGGACAAAGGACAAGAAAAAGAGTGGCTAGATAGACAGACACCAGTGTAATAAAGACAAAAATGAGGTTCATGAGATGATGACGGTGATGACGAGAATCGTAATCGCCAGAAATGATAAAGAATATATATGTCAAAGAACGCCCGCATATTCTCCGGTAGAAAAATTAGGAAGAGTGGCAAAAAAAAAAGAAAAAAAGAAATATATATGGTGAAGTCGTAGGAAAGAGTTGAAAGAAGGAGAAAAAGCCTCGAGGATTCCACGAGGGAAGTAGTAGAAGGACCAATTTGAGGGAAAAGAAAATGATATCTTTAAAAACGTCGAAAATTAATGTCATGAGCTTAGCCACTCGCAGAAACAGCCGTCTTTCCAGGTAGCGCCACCTTCGGACCGCTTGGCACGGACTTCAGGTCCATCATCCCACCGGCGACGGCGCGCGGTCACGCTTGTGATGAACGCGGCAGTAGTAGGTGACGGTTCTGGCTCGGTCTCATTGAGCAAGAAGGTGACTGGGCTGCCATTTTCTTGGGCCGGTTGGATGGACCAGTCATCCAACATTTGCATCTGCTGGCAATACGGCTGGATCGCATTATGCTCCTGCCTTCGCTCAATAGCTTTGACACGTTTGGGGAAATCATTAAATTGGCTGGGCCAGGGAACGGTATCACTGGTGGTTGTTAGACTGGAGGTTGTCGATGTTGGAGCCATGCCGCTGGGGTATGAATTATATGTCGTGGTGATAGTGGTCGTCGATGAGTGTCCGGAGCTCTTGGCTGCTGCCGACGCCGCCGCGTTGTCCCAGGCTGCTACCGACGAGTTTTCATAAAGGTAGATGAAGACGTCGAGCATGGTTCCATTCCAAAAACAAAACCATGGCTTTTCATTTGGTCTGACAATATCAGTGTATCGTGTGAAATTGGCAGAACTTCGTTGCACAATGGGTGATGCAGATCGTCTTTGTTTACTAGAAGAGCCTTGAGGAAACTGCTCTTCGGGAACAACCACGACCTTGTCGTATGCCTGCGTGCGGAAAAAGTATGCGGGTCCGAGGTTGGCAGCGTCATTGTCCGTCACAAGATTAACCATTTGTGGTTGACCAATCGACGGCGGTTGCGCTCCGTATTGTATGGTATCACCCGGGGTGATAAATTTGGCAAAATTCGACTTTCCTGGGCCACCAGCAATATAGAGCAATTCAAAGAGGTCACCGCCGACATTGCACGACCAAGCGCTCGATTGATTATTGTCAATGAGACAGGCACTTGAATCCACCTGAGCCGTGGGCATGGGCACGACATAAGTGCCAGAGGCAAGCGTGGGGAGATTGGTAGGAGTCGATGACAATGGTGAAAAATCATTCCAAGACGAGGAGCTGGCAGTCACCGTTACAACCGATCGTGTAGCGCTATTACCATGATCAGTCAGAAAATTGGAACAAAAAAAAAATAACAAAAATATGATGAGACTGAGATGATAATCATTCTTACCTAGCTGCCGCCGCTGAAGCTTGTTGAGAAGCTTGTTGCGCACTATGGCGGTTCTCGTTGCTCACGAGGCCACCGACGACACCACCCAAGATTGCCGCGAAGATGACAATCAGGGCGATGCTGACAGCAAAAAGCCACATGGGCACCTTGCCCCAGCAGACCCGATGTTTGCTCTTCTCAGTCAGCTTCTCCTTGAAGCTACCGCTATGATCGGGCTCAACAAGCGTCGTCTGCGTTTCGCTTGTCTGGGGTTGTATCCGTTCCTGCGGAGAAGGGCTCATAGTCACAGGAGTGCCTGCATCAGCCCCAGGCAAGGCGTGTGTGGCCGCTGCGTCAGTTCCTGCTGCCGCCCCTGCCGCCCCTGCCGCCGCCGCCGAGTCTAAGCCATGTGTATTCACAACAGGAGATGGTTGATGACCATCGGGGTATCTAGTGTAGGGAGGGAGCTGCTCGGTGTGGCCATCCGGGCCAACAATGTCATCGGCGCCTTCAGCACTGGG
The DNA here is from genome assembly GCF_001619985.1 of Xylona heveae TC161. NCBI lineage: Eukaryota > Fungi > Ascomycota > Xylonomycetes > Xylonales > Xylonaceae > Xylona > Xylona heveae. Next base: position 652,044 of record NW_017264204.1, on the reverse strand, counting down.
CCCAAGTGGACGGGTAAAGGTCTGCTGTGCGACTCCAGGGAAGCCGACAGGAATGTGCGATGTCAAACCATCGGTACCTTCGGGTATCGTATTCTGGGGATACATGCCATAAGGGTGAGTGGGTCCGTTGGGGCCAGTGTACACACGCGATGTGCGAACATTGGAAGCACTAGAAAGGCTAGGAGATCGAGGCAAGCCGATGCCTTGCGGGTACATGTCGTATGGATGACTGGGGCCTGTGGCTCCTTGGTAAGGGCTCTGTGCACGCGGCATCTGAAAAGACGAGGCAATGCTGGCAGGGCGACGAGGGGTGCCATCAGGGTTAAAGCCTGGTGATGCGGGTCTTCCTTGGCCCATTGGTGGAGGCATTTGAAAGTTGAAGTGGGATTTGGGGCCTTGTGCGTTAGCAGAAGCTGCTGCTGCTGCCGGTGTTGTTGCATCGGAAGCCAAGCCAGTCTCTTGCGCGGCTTCCTGTGCCTTGGACACAGGAGGCGATGCAATTGGAGTTATCTCTTCTGCGGGTCGCTGTGGTCTCATGGGTCCATCAACAATAGCAGCAGCTTCAACGGGCGAAATGGAGGAAGGATCTTCGGCAGCAATCGGAGTGACTGGTGCTGAGTTATCCGTGACGTCTGCAGATTCGATGGCAAATTCATCGTCGAAGACGTTGGGGTTAGACGTCTGGGAGGGCAATCGGACCACATCAGCGGCGGTCGGTGAAGTTGAGGAAGGTGTAGAAGAGGATGAGGCCGATGTTGAAGACGAGGCTTCGGGGGCTAAGTGTGAGGGAGATGCTGGCCTGGAGGCGCTTGAAGGAGGACGTTCGGGTTGTCGGTCCGCCATGATGATATGAGAGGCGTCCTCAAGCCTCCTAAAGGCGAAATCCGAATTCGTTAATCCTTCACTCTTTCTCTCTATCCGTCTCCTTTTACTGTTATTTTTTTTTCTTTCCGATTCAACTTCTCAATCTTATGATTTAATCGATCGGATAAGTCGCGGATCGAAGGATTTCCAATTCGCGAATGGTGCCGAGATGTGTCGAGTCGGACTTGGGAATAATTGTCGTTGGTTGAAGAAAGAATGAATGGATGGATGAGGAGAGTGCGAGGAGAGGGATGGAGATTGAAAGGGTTGATGTCGAGGTTGGAATGGAAGAATCGAGAGTGGTAAGTGGACGACGGGTACGGGGACGGACAGGATGGGGGGACAAGAACCCGGGACGGGATGGGATGGGATGAGACTTGTGAGAAGGTACAAGCAGTAGTAGCGCAGTAGCGGTATGGGGGTAGAGCGATGATGGGCCCGTAGTCAGGCCGTCACGTCTCGGATTTTGGCTTTTTCGGGAGATGGAGGGGGCAAACGAGAGGTCTTCCCCCCCCCAAAAGGCGAGAAAGGCAATTCAATTCGACAGGAAGGGGGGAGAGGGGCGAAGGAGACGAAGGAGACGATGGAGAAGGGGGGACAGGATGACAATCGAATCAGATTCCATCAAAGCAACAAGGCAAAGACGACCGAAGCGACACCAACAACAGTCCAGGCGAGACTTTTCTCCCCTAGACCGTGCCGCCGGTGAATCGCTAATTTGGACACGAGCAAAAACAGTCAAACAGGGACATGACTTTGAGCGATACGAGTACTTTATCTTCAGTATACCTTGTGAAGTCAGGTTAGGTAGGCAGTAACTGTAGAATATCTTCGTCGGCGATGAGGATTATGATGGTATATATTTACCGCATTCAAGGTGGCTTGCTGCAGCATTATCGATTGGCAACATCAAACTTATCGGATACCGAATACCAGTGGGCAGTGCAAGTACCTGGTAGGAAGGCAAAGGTACCTCCCGCTAGGTACTCGTCTCTCAGTTGATCAATTACTCCGTAGTGGTAACTGTGATCCAAGACGGAGCTACCTCCAGAAAAGTATCCCTAAATCCCACATGAGAATGTGAGTCCGGCCGAGATACGCAAGGTAAAAGCTGAATTACGAGACCCCGAATTTACTGAATCATCATGTCTTGCGTTGAAGTGGTTCCGGACTTTCATCAAAAGCGACGAGGCTGATGATAATTATCATTGTCACTCGACAAGGCACGAGACTACTACTGCAACGTCTTCCCGAAAGAATGGACTGGGCGAGCTTTGGTTCCTGAAAAGAGTGAGAAGCAAAAAAGGATCATCTCCGCCGTCACTCCGGACCGTTGATTGGACGATGGCAGGGTCGAACAGTCAAAACCCCCGACACTAGTCCCGGGTCGGTTCAGCTTGGCGCCATTAGATTTCATGGATGCTGCGCTACGGTGGATTCCATCGACCAAGAGCGCCTCCGACGACGATAGGTTGAGGAGAATGGCTACTCTCATGTCTCCACATGGACTCGGCCAGGGTGCCTTACTCTGGACAAAAAGAATCGTGATGCGTGGAAATTTTTTCTCTTTAAATTGGGTTTCCTTGGTATTTTCCAGGCCTAGCATGGCTAGCGGGAACATACTTTAATTGTAGCTTCTTAAGAAAGTTCCACGAACAGAGGTAGCACCAGAGGTAGCTCATTGATGTTCTCTGCCCGCGGAGACAGGTCCATCACTTCTCATTCGATTCAATTGTATAGAGTTTGGATGCCCGGGCGAGGCTGTCCGACCAATGACAGCTGAAGTTGTGATTCTGTGATCGATACTACGCGTAGAGTGAGATCATAGGGGGGTGTGGCAGGGCAAAGACCTCGGCGCTGGGCGGCCATCGTGGGTCGCTTGGCCAGAAAAGTCTCATGAGCAGATGTCATTGCTGACTAATAACCCCAGCATCGAATGATGAGATGAATAAGATTATGCATAACTTACGCATAAAGGTGGATAAAATGTATCTCATTGTGCACGCAACTGCAGTACTCGCGACAATGGAACTGCAAATCCTTGATTGCAAACAATATTGGTTTGAGATACAGGATGATTTTGTGACAGGAGGATAGCTGATAGTGGTTTCCTTGGGCCTGCACAATATTCAAAATGTCACTTGAGCTCACATTATACAAACCCATTTTTGATGTCAGGAGCACCATAGCACGTTGTTTGAGAATGTTCGGTGAAAGTTCTTGGGACCAGGGATGGTGTCTTGGAATGAATTGAGGTAGTTTGATAGTTATCTAGTTGCAGATGGATCATATCTCTCTAATTGTCAGAAAGCAATAGAGGGGTAAGAGGTGGGGCCTATCGATGATCAGATTGCTCCTTATTATTGGTGAAATAATCTTACTGCACGACAACAGTAATCAAGTAAAAAGCAACGATCGTACCATCGATCCCTCTTGCAGAATGTAGTGTAGAATCAACAGCAACAATGGTGCACATGCATGTAGATATATAAATGTGTTGGCCACTGGTCTTTATCTACCGTGAAGCGGTGGGACGCCGAAGTTTACTGCCCGAAAAAGGGCTCGGGTACGTAACAGTCAGGACGAGTACTCCTCGCTCCGTAACTAGGTACGGCATTCTGTACACCGTGCCCCCGTGTCATGTCATGCTATAACAGATGAGGCGAAAAGAGAGACATCTCCCACCGCCATCAAGCCTCCCCCGTCTCAGGTACCCGAACTGCCTACGACGCATTGGACACCGGCAGATGGGCGGCCGCGTCGTTTCTGTCGTTCTGCCACGAGGCGACCGATTTTTTCTGCCGGGAACACACAGACAAGATTTCGCCATGGGGGTTTATCTCGCCGCTGAAGTGTCGCCGAAAATTGATCACCTTTGTGAGGGGGTGACAGGCATTCAGAGAAGAGTAGATATCTCTTTATCAAATCAGAGGCCATGCCCGGTGTACCGTAGTAGTAAAATTATTGTAGTTATCGCAGCTCTTCAATTTACTTGCCTTATTCCCCACACAACCCACAGGGGAAACACAACCACGCCATCCCGCCAGACCCTGCAGTACTCTACTTTGAGCGACTTTGAGGTACCCTTTTACTCGGATCTTTGCCACAACTTCTTTCCCATATCAGAGTTAGATAAAGTAGTTTTGAGCAATTACAAGTACCAGTACTTTTCACTCAACATCCACGGCTGGCGACCGCCTTTTTGTTCAACGCCCCTGGACGACCTCGCCGTCGCTCACACCCTCTCACACTCTCTCACTCTCTCTCTTTCTCTCTCTGCCCCTCAAAACCACTGTATCTTCGAAACTCCAATTCCTCTTGTTCCGCGCTCGGAACGTTTATTTCATCCTTCGTCTTCTCACTCCCTTTCCTCCATTTTCTAATCCTTTTTTTTTCCCCTCTGCTCCCACTCCTTAGCCCGACTTTTTATTTTACCCTCCTTTCAACTATCACCATGTCTGCGCGTCCCAGAAATGTTGGCATTAAGGCCATTGAGATCTACTTCCCCAACCAGGTACCTATCTCCCGTTTGTCTGCACTTCCTCTTGTGGGACCTTTTGACTAATGGCAATAATTTCCTCAGTGTGTCGATCAGGCTGAACTCGAAAAGTTTGATGGCGTCAGTGAGGGCAAGTATACCATTGGTCTTGGCCAGACCAAGATGAGCTTCTGTGATGATCGTGAAGGTAGGCCTATCCCATACACATTTCTCTACCATTTCTTTTCCTCCGTCTGGTCCATCAGTGTGCTAAGAATCATACAGACATCTACTCTCTTGCCCTGACCACGCTCTCGTCTCTCTTCCGCAAGTACAACATTGACCCCAAGAACGTTGGACGACTTGAGGTTGGCACCGAGACTCTGCTTGACAAGTCCAAGTCGGTCAAGTCCGTCTTGATGCAGCTCTTTGAAGAGTCTGGCAACGCCAACGTTGAGGGCATTGACACCGTCAACGCCTGCTATGGTGGCACCAACGCCATCTTCAACTCCATCAACTGGGTCGAATCGTCCGCATGGGATGGCCGGGACGCTGTCGTCGTCACCGGAGATATCGCATTGTACAAGAAGGGCGCTGCCCGCCCTACCGGTGGTGCCGGCTGTGTGGCCTTGGTTATTGGCCCAGATGCCCCGGTTATCTTTGAGCCCGGTCTCCGTGGCTCGTATATGCAGCACGCGTACGACTTTTACAAGGCCGATCTCACCAGCGAGTACCCCATTGTCGATGGCCACTACTCCATTCGCTGCTACACGGAGGCAGTCGACAACTGCTACAAGGCCTACAACGCCCGCGAGAAGGCTCTCCAGCAAAAGGGTGAGACTAATGGCGTCGTCAACGGTGACGCCGCTAACGAGAAGACACCGCTTGATCGCTTTGACCACGTCCTCTTCCACTCGCCCACCTGCAAACTTGTGTCCAAGTCGTACGCTCGTTTGCTCTACAATGACTTCTTGGCCAACCCCAGCCACCCCGCCTTCGAGTCGGTGCCCGCCGACTTGCGCGAACTCGACTACGAGAAATCGCTGTCCGACCGCAACATTGAAAAGACCTTTTTGGCGCTCAGCAAGAAGCGCTTCCAGGAGCGTGTCCAGCCTGGTGTCCAGGTGCCCACCATGTGCGGCAACATGTACAGCGCCAGTGTTTACGGCTCCCTCTGTGCCCTTTTGAGCAACGTCGACAGCGCCGCTATCCAGGGCCGCCGTATTGGTGTCTTCAGCTACGGAAGTGGTCTCGCCAGCTCCTTCTTCTCTCTGCGTGTGGTTGGCTCCACGGAGGCATTCCAGCAGAAGCTCGACCTGCACGCTCGCCTCGACGCTCGCCGCACCGTCGCTCCTGAGGTTTACGATCAGGTATGTCATCTCATGATACAAGTTTTCTGTATGTCCATTACTGACTTTTTTTTTTCTTTTGTTCTAGATGTGCTCGCTCCGTGAGAAGGCTCATTTGCAGAAGAACTACGTTCCTCAGGGCAGCACCGAGCACATTGTCAAGAACACCTACTACCTGACCGAGGTTGACGACATGTTCCGTCGCAAGTATGCCATCAAGGCCTAAACGCTTGACATTGCTTTTGCATTTTAGCGGAGGTGTTGGTATCGCACCGTCATTGCTGAGAGCATTCCTCGCGGTTTGGCGTCTCCCGGATTTTTACTCGACATCACGTCTTTTTTTTTTTTTTAACGTGATGTTTGATTACGGCGGAAAATGATTGATTAATATTACGGCCCTCGACCATTTTCTTTTTTGGCCTTGATCCACGATGCTATTGGACCGGAAAATGACACCTTGTCTCCCATTACGCCATCATGTCTGAAGTTTTTCGGCTTGACTTGACGATATTTGGGATCGCTGGAGAATCGGACATGTGGAGGATGTAATAATTTCAATGTTAATTTCTAACTGCACGGTAATGGGAACGAGAACGAGAAGAATGGACACGCTTGTAACATATTCTCTTCTTTTACTACACCCTTAATTACTCCCTTTTTTTTCTTTCTGCTTTTCTCTTTTATTAGCCCGACATTGCTCGGCATCAATGCTTTTATAGATAGACTAGGGTAGGATCTACGGTCAGCGGGGGGGGGAACCGCGGAATTGGAACTGGGATTGGAATCAAGATACAGAAAGCCATCTTAGCGATTAGTGAGGATAATATATAGATTTCTGGCTCACTTGTCTACTGTAATGATTGAAAACGAGATGTGCATTTCCCGTTTCTCATTTCTCATTTCCCATTGCGATATATATTGTGTAGCTACCTAGATGTTCTTTGTTCTAAGGACCTCAGAATCGCGGCATCCCTATCGCTGCTCCCTCTCCATGGACTTCTTCATCTCCTCTGGCTTGATTTTTTATCTTGTATTTTTCTACTTTGTCTACCTTGTCCTCTTCTTCATCTTCATCTTCGTCGTCGTCTGCTTCGTTGTTTGCTAGCCCATCTACAGTCACAGTCTCTACACCTCTTCTCCCACCCTCAGAGCTCAGCGCCTTGCTCAACAACTCTGCCCGCGTCCGCGCCGCTTCGCACATTGTCTTGTATACCGCCTCGTACGTATAGTAGTCTTTTGTACGGCGGTGATGGTGATGGTGATGATGACTGTTATCGACTTGTGAGAAGAAGATGCCGTCTTTGGACTTTTTGTCCGTTTTCTTGCTGGTCCTGGTCCTGGTCCTGGAGTTGGACTTGGAACTGGGACTGGGACTGGAGATGGAAGAGGAGGAGGAATTAGAGTTGGAGGCGAAAATGTCAAAGGTGTTTTGCAATTCGACAGTCGCGTGGACATGCCGGTCGAAGAAGGTCGCTTTGGAGGATAGGAGCGGCGGGGCTGTTGCCGTCGTTGTCGTCGTCGTCGGAGCAGCAGCAGCAGCAGAAGTAGAGGATGGAAGAGAAGAGGGAGCAGGAGCAGCAGCAGCAGCAGGAGAAGAAGATGGAGGAGGAGAGGATAAAAGAGGGGAAGGGGAAGAAGGAGGCAAAAGGCTTGAATCAGAGTTACATAGGTCGTATGGCGACGACGACAACGCGGGAGAGGGAGGCGAAGAGGAGGCGATTGAGTGGGGGGAGTGTGAGGGATCAGAGGAAGACGAGGAAGAGGAAGGAAAAGAGGAAGAGGAGAGATTAACACAAGCGGTAATAAAGTCTGCGCAGGACCGCATATAATGCTTCGATTGGGCAGTGTGGTCAAGCAGGAGCCCAAAGGCATGTGGCATGTGGGCGTACTGGTTGAGATGCACGATCGGAGATGGAGTCTGTTGTTGCTGCTGACGCTCATGGTGGTGTTGGTGTTGATCTTGTTCTTGATGAGAATGATGCGAATCGTCGTGAAAATCATGAGAATGCGAAGAATCAGAATCATGAGAAGGATAAGAATGAGAATCACGATCTGGACTCGTATCAGCCATCCATCCAGCCAGACAAGCTGCTTCATCAGCGAGCATTTCCTGCCCGATACCAATCCACACAGGTGGCGCACCCTGCCATGCGGACGGCGGCGCGGCAAGCGGACTCGCGAGCGGATGCACAAGCAACGGGGCCGGCGCATAGAGATCAGAGCGCGGCGGGGTCGTCGGCCACAGGGAACACGGCGGGAAAGTGTCTGCGCCATGAGACCCATGGGGTTTCGGCGGAGGCAGGTAGTCCCATTTCGCATTGATCGTGCCAGACGGCATGCTCTGGGTAAGGTCGAGCCAGGGACTATGTCCGACGATGCCGGCGGGGAGGTCGAGCGGGACAGAGCGGCCGTTGAATTGGACTGTCGGGCTCGAGGTCTGGCTTGTCTGGTCTATCTGGCTTGGCTCGCTGTCTTGTAGAACCCGGACTGCGGGAGGGAGAGTGCGGCGAAGATGGAGGAGTAATTGAACAAGAGCGAAAATCAGCGTCCCCCCGGCGCTATCTCCCGCAAAGACAATCTTTGAGGGCGGCACGGCAGGGTGCAGTGCATCAGCGCCCGGAGAAAGAAGAGAGAGATACGCCACAAAGACGTCCAATAGAGCCGCAGGGAACGGGTACTTGGGCGCCAACCGGTACCGCACGGAAAGTACGCGGCCGCCGGTGAGCCGGGCATGGCGTGCTGTTGCGGGCCGGTGCGTTGCTGGGTCCATGAGGCTATTGCAATGTAAGTTACAGGTTCCAAAGTCCTGAGGATTGCAAGAATGAGGGAAGGCTCGGATAGGTTAGGGATAAAATAAAGAAAAGGGGATGAAAAAGACACATACTACAGTGCTCCCCCGTGAACATATAAAATGGTGATATCGCTGGTTACTTCCTTCATCAACCTGTGATATTTTTCCTCTTCTGATAATACCGAGGGCTCCGGCGTAGTGCGCCAAGCGGCTGCACGGTAGCCCGTCCATTCTGCCTCTACCGGTACGAGTTCAGGTTTCTCATATGCGGTTTCTCCCGTCTTGTTGTCATTGGCATTATCACTTTCATTCAGTTGGTCAATGGCGGTAAACAAAAGCCGCTTAACATCATTCTCCTCTGGCGGCGGGGACAATGTCACCCGGCTGATCCACATGGGTCCACGCACTGGCGGTGCTCGAATCGAACGCTGCTGTTGCTCTGAGACGCTTGAGGGTTTCGAGTCGCAGATCAAGGCCCGGATCAAAAGGACTGTAACTGCAGTGCGCAGATCCCATTCCCGTGACGTCGATGACAGGCCCAGGATATGCCAGATGATGGTCTTGATCATGAATGGTACCTTGGGCAGAATCGTCCTTAGGACCGAAAGAGGACTTGAGCCGTCCATGCTTAGACTGACAAAAAAAGATGTCTTGACTGAGAAGATATTTACATGGAACCAAACAGCAAGCAGAAAGAAAAAGCACCAGAACCTCGTTGGGTGCGGAGGATCTAAAAGGCACCACAGAGTATGTTTTAAAACAAGAAGAGTTGGTTCAGCTTGCTCTTATGAAAGATGGAAGATGTCGGCATGATCATGTGGTCGACGGTAGCTTATTTTGTTGTTGCTGCTGCATACCCTGATACACAGTGCGGGTCCTGCGACGAACGACACCGCCCATGTTTTGTGTGTCGTCTGTTATCCGGTCCGTGACCAGATTCGTTCGGAAAAGACTGACAGATCGGTGTAGGCGTCATTATTAGTTATTGGATTGGAACGACTGGGGGAGGGGTGGATAGTGGAGTGGCTGAATTGTGGATGGGGTGCGGGAAGCTTGTTTAGTGTAGGTTCCCCGTCACTTGATGTGACTGTCTTAGCTATCTACTGATTAGCCTCGGCTCTTCCAGAAGAAACAGCATTGTATCGACATTATCATTTCAACATTCTTTTGATATACACTTCACATAATGGACAGGTTGAATCATATTTTGCAAAGTCCCGATGGATTTCATAGAAAACCCACAAAGAGATTTTTATTTGCATGGTGACTACAGTTTGAGACTGAAACCTGGGACCACGCAGAAGTCTTCTCAGCCTTGCCTGGGCACTAACACATAGACCAAAGAAAGAATGCATGAGAACACCGTGACTGGCATCTCATTCTGATGAGAAACCGTCAAAAAGACTTTACGGATTAATCATCTACCCTGTTGCACTGTCTGCCGCTACCCGTCCATGATCTTTCTAGAAAATCTGTCGTCTTCTGCGTTGAAATATAATACTATCACTCTCGTGTATTTATATTGTGCCTTGTCCTCGTCATCTTAAAGGGTAACCATCATCAGTTATAGGCATTCAAACGGCTTTACTTGATATATATACGCTTCTAGCCGATTAAGACAATCCATCACATCGTCAGCTCACCTACTGAAGCAAAGCAAAATGCAAAGACATAATTTCTGGCAAAGACATAATTTCTGGCAAGGACAGCCTCCATCACCAAGCCGGTTTCCTTATCCACCGTGCTATTCTATAAAGAAAGACTATTATCCAATCTACGATCAAGTATTCTTTTTTTCATTCGACGGTACGTGTGCAGCGAGAATTCCCTGGTTCTGCAAAGAGAAAAACCCACGACTAACAACATCATCAGATCAATATCCAGAGTGGAGGCGCGGCTACGTGACCGATATTTCCCAAGACGCTAGAAATTATTTGGTGAGTTTTCCCTGTCAGGTTACCTCCGTACGTTTTCCTCTTTCTCCTTGCAGTGTCTAACGAGCAACATTTGATAGATCACTGAAGATTCCACCGGATGTATATACCAAGCTCATGTCGAATATATTCGCCAACGACGAGCATGCGATTGAAGCGACTCGTGGTCACGTACGGGAGAACACATGGATGTTGTTCGGGCTCCGTATACTCATTGGTATTTTGATCAGCGAGAAATCATCGTTCTTTCTTGGAACGGGTACACTCGTTAGCTTGATTACAGTCATCTTTGAGTTCAGCTACAGTTGGAGAATAGAATTAAATTGCAACGAATCTCTACTCCCTCCGTGATGAAACCATTGCAGCTTTTCTTGCCGGCTCTATTTTGTCCGCAATGCATCCGAGTATCCATTTCCACAGCTTTGCATCTGCCTTGAACAGTGGACTGTTCTTGCGGAGACTGTAGCGTGCAGGTGTACTGCTATATCGAGAATTCCACTCCGAGACCATTTCCAAATGCCTCACTATCGTCAGAATCACCTTGTTATCCATTGCTGCAGGATGGCTCGGCTTGTAATAGTAGCTCTCGTAAGGGTAGATTTCCTCAGCTGTCGGATCGTCGAGAGCCAGCTCGTTGCGGAGGGTTTGGTATTCCTTTAAGGCTTGTTTTGATGACAAGGCAGTTTGAAAATCTTCAGGCGTTGGTCTGACCTGCGCCCAAATCTCGGCACAACTGTTGCCAGAGTAGAGAAGCCACCATTTCAGGAGCCGCATGAGCAGCCAAATGCCCCTCGTTGGATAGACGGGAATGGACGTTTCGTCTGACCCGTGGCCAAGACCTTCAGCAAAGGAGGTGATCAGTGACTCATCTATGATAGATCGAGATGCTGGCACTTCAAGAGCATTGACAAGCACAGACATCGGCGCCGTGGAAGCAAACGACCAGTCGAGAACGCAGGTGATGTTGTACTGATCATCAACAAAGAAATTATTGGCCGACAGATCAGGGTGGTATATAGGAAATCGACCTTGGCCATCTGTCACGCGAGGCGAACATTTAGTCAACTCCCCGATACATTCCAGCATCAGGTCGCCGGCCACGACTAAATCGGTCCTGTTGTACGAGTTGTCACCTTTGAGTCCCACATGGATGAATGCACTCCAAAGTCCTCTTACTTCCGTAAAGTCAGTATTGTTTTGGTATTCTGCTGGCATCGGCATAGGTGCGATAAAGCAGTCCTGGACCACTCCGTATTTGGCCCGGGACTGGAACTCTGAGATCAAAGCACGATATTATTCTTCCTCGGACTGAAAAGGCCCCCGGTCGATTTCGGCACCGTCACTTTCACAATGTACCAAGCCATAATCTAAACACTCGCCGACCTCGAGACCTCTCAGAGTCTCAATCAAAGATCCAATCTTATCAAAACGAAGCTGCGATAGTTGCTGGGTTACTCCTCCTAGTTGGAACAGAATCTTTCTTTTGATCTTTTCCGGTAGCTCATCCCAATTCTCCGGAGAGGAACCGCTAGCCTTGCTCATTAAAATGTAGGGAATCCCAAGGGGATTTTTCTTGGAAGAGCTTTTAAAGGGTCAGAAAGCATGTAGATTCAAAATGAGGCGCGACGTACCTGCAACGGAAGACTTCTGGCACTGGAATGGTCGTCTTTCTTCTCACATGCCGCAAAGTTGCAACTTCGCTTTCGATGAGTTTCGAGTCCATATCCGGCTCTTGAAAGATGCCATGTGGAGATCGCAACACCCATTCAACACCGTCTTCAAAACGCAAGAAGATCACCCAGTTGAAGCTCCCACCTGACGGATTCCGCGGCATCTCACAAGTGCAAGGCAGCCCTTGACGCAAATTACTTGCCAAATCGCAAAGCACGTCGATATTGATAGTAGCCCACGACTTTTTCGGCCTTGTGGACATCTTCAGTGTGCACTTCTTGGCCTCAGGCTCCTGGTTGCAAATCGAAATTTACCTGACTGGCTTTATCAGATGGAAATGTAACCAGTCGTTTGCCGGGTTGGTTGTGTTGTAAGACGCTTTCACATTTGAGCATCCAAAAGAAGCCTCCGGAAGCTGGACATTCAACGATTGGAGTTGTAGGCCAAAGCAGCTGACCTAACAGATATATATACTGCATATTGTACGTCGCTGTAGTTTTCTTTGTTTCATATAGTCGTGATTACTGGGACTTCTTTGTCTGAGGGAAGATGATTTACGACCTCGAAGAACGTGACTAGTTTGGCCGCATCTGTCCTACGTGATCCCGCGAGTTCGATTCGGAGTTCCATATTTTGGATCATCATTCGCATCTCAAAGCTTCTTCCAGCTCCAAAGAAAAGTGCTCGTGGCTGAGACTGAAGAGAGTATGGGGTTGTTGGGTTTGTTGTTGTAGCTGTTGTTGAAGAGAAAACACGCCATTTCAGAGTTCCCCACAGTTGAAGCTCCAAATTGCACCGATTCCCCGACGGGGAGACCCAAAACTCCGCATCCGACAAGAGAATACGAGCATGCTTTGTAACTTATTATTTGCGTCTCACCCATTACCAAAATGAAGCCATATTAATCCTTCTTTTTATTTATTTTTAATAAAAGAAATCAATTCAAGTTTATACAATTAATTCATTTGCAAAAGCGCAATCAAGTCAGCCACCCCGAAGCCCCTAAATAATGACTTCCTCTTCGAATCTTCTTCCCATATATCGCCTCTTGCCCGGCCTAACGGCTACTGCAGCCCTGTCATATGCCGCCAGTGAATACTGGGTTCTGGTACCTTTTCTCCACCGGGACATTCCCAAGGAAGCTCCAGGGATATGGTGGAATCAAGCATTGTGGCCGGGAACGGCGGGGGTTTTGGCGATTGGATGGACGTCTGTGGGCGCTGGGATCTTGAGCATGCGGCACACAGCTGGAGAAGCACAGTCGTTGTATAAATGGGGAGCAATCTTTGCTGCTGCCCATTTTATATTTGCTCCCTTTGTAAGTTCATTCTGGTTTCATTCGAAGATTGTGTAAATGTTGAAAACTTGAATCGTTGATTAACATGTGACTTTTTCTTTGTTAGGTCGCACAGGTGATCAAGCGGACGGTATATGGACCACCAGAGAATTCCAAGAATGAAGTCAGGACCTGGCTCAAAATACATACGCTCCGAACTATCGTGGCGGATCTTCCAGCGGCAATTTGCTTTTTGCGTGCATTCTTGGCCACGCTCTAGCTTATTCCTTTTTTTCCCCCCCAGACTGGGTGTATATATACCCGGAGATCCGGGCCCGGGTGATTGTCATTGCTTGACTTGCCAATCTTTGGGATTTTTGAAGTGCCACGGACATCAATTGAGATCAAAGAATAGAGAATTTCATTGCGCAAGAAACGTGAAATCTATAGTCTCTGATACTTTCGGCCATAGAGGTAATAGGAGGAACTCGAGCAAGTTGTGCATCTAGAGATTGGGCAGTTGCGGGCTGTTATTTTCCAGCCTTTCTCATCTCCACATATTGTCCTACCGCATCAACGACCTGTTCCTCAAAGCCTTTAAATTTCCCAAAAGCTCTCTCCGCTTTGCTAGAATCAATCTTTACTGGGATTGTCGGGAGCGTTCCACCCATGGGTATCACCCCGGAGGCCACTTCGTCTGGAAACCGTCTCTTGACAATGTCCAACGCGTCATCGTATGTGGCGCCTGCGTTCCAATCCGGCGAATTCAGGATATAATTCTGACCGCCAGCATCTGCCTTTGTTAAAGCCTCTGTATGGGCTTTTGCGACATCATCCACGTGCACAGTGGCTCCATGTACACCCTGTGGACTTTTGATGCCGAACAACGGGCAAAGGATGATACCATTGCTACCAGACATGACATCCGACGCAGCAGATGAGGACGCGGATGAAACATGTACTTTTTCATTTCTCCCTACAACAAAGCTCGGGATAATGTGTACAATCTCGTACTGTGGTTTCTCGCTCTTGACGAAGTCGACTGCGGCGTGATACGCAGCAAGTTTCGAAGCACGATACGCCCACAATGGATCATTGATTGGGCTTGTTGAAACAGGTTGAATGTCGTCATCTGTAAATATACGCATTGAAATTATTTAGCATTCCGCTTCACAAGTTCTTATACATGGAAAATTGTTCCAGCCGCTTACCACGTAGCATTTTCTCTTTCTCTGCATCATTCTCGCCTCCCTCTGACAAATAAATTGACATGGATGAGGTGATAATAATCCTCTTCACACTTGGATACCTTCTGGCCGTCTCGAGCAGAGACAATGCACCTTTGACCGCTGGCTGCACGTAAAGACTATCATAAGTCTCTCCATTGGAAGGAACTCCTGTGGTTGGCATTGGCGAGGCTGTATGCACTACATATGTAACACCTTGGAGCAGATCTTTGAAGGCGTCAGGAGCAGCCATGTCAGGGACTTGAACCAATTCGAGGTTTTGCTCATGCATTTGAAGGCTAGGAACACTTCGAAGCTCCTCGAGCTGATCGATGCGCCTGCCGGTGCCGCGCACACGATAGCCGGCTTCTAGGATTGCACGCAAGATGGCTCCGCCGACAGAGCTAGACGCGCCAGTAACCTGTATATGTCAGATTCTTCTCGTTTGCAAAAAGTGTGAATATACATATTCCAATTTCTCTATTGCAATGTTTGCAAAGAAGATGTAGCGGCAGATTAATCCACCAAATGTTTCAAAAGCATGGATCAACAAGTACAGTAAAATGTACCCCACAGTGCTCAATCACCATGTATGGCCCAACATTCTACTCCAAAATACGCGTTTCAGGGAATATAAAATGCCACCATCAAATACACCAGTGGCAAAGCAGAAAGAAAAACGACTTATCAAACAAGATCCAAATTTGAACAGGGTAAAAAAAAATTCACGTACCAGCACAAGCTCTCCTGGCATTTTGTTTTCTGTGATTGGGTGACTTTATTGTGCAGTGTCGTTGTTTTTAAGACTCATTACAGGCCCGTGGTGGTAAATTTGAATTAACATAGTCCACTTGATTGAAGATGCGGATGCAAAAGGTTTAAATATACGCCTTGGGCGACATGTTTATCCAAGTCTATTCATTTACATTCTAATGGACTACAGCATTCATTCACTCCAAACAGGAAAGACAATGTGCTGTCATTGGCTGACATCTTGACGTACGACGTAGGGGGGTCCATGCCTTCGGAACGAAGGTTGTGCCGAGAGCAGCGGCTTACACTATCCGGATTAAGGGTAAGCACCCGTAAGCAACCCCGGGGGCTCCCGCTCTTAGCTAAACTTTAGTAATTGTGGTTTTGAGTGCTTGGAAATCCATTGTAATATTTGAATCTTCTCATTAACAATAATTAAAAATACAGTGAACCATGCTAGAGGTGGACCATTGCCTGATTGTTTGGTTATGCCTCTCTGCAAGGCATCACTGCTTCCATGTAAAGGGTTTTGCTACAAGGTGACCAGGTATTGAATGCATGCATTGTGTCATGAACAGTCCGCTGTAGCAACATCCCTTCCCTCTAACAAAAAAACCAAAAATTCATGCTAAGGTTTGACACAGGTGGTAGCCTGCCATCTCTCTAGAGCAGAAGCATGAATGATGCTCACTAAGTTACAGTTAAAGATTTAAGCAATATTTGTCTATTTTATGATACATGGTAGTATTAGAGTGTAATTGCAATACACTATCTATATGCGATATTCTAAAGGGTTACAGGCGAATATAGTGAAAAAAGATGAAGTGAAAGAGACCTGTTCTATTCCCAACCAGTAACGCCATTTCCAATGCACCATCCGTTCATTTCTGTGAAAATTATTCGTGTGAAATCATTCTTCGTTCAGCTCGTCTGGTCTTCTTCTGCTTTCCGGCATCCAATGTTGCTTGATGTGAAATTATAGCAATGATCGTAACATAAGGTCTTCGTTTTATTGGGTTCGTTTTGAATCGCATCATAATTGGTCTTGTTTCATCTCCTTTCTTGTTCAAGTCTCTCAATGCCTGGCTGCCTGACGACAGACTTAGGCCGAGGTAGAGCTGGCGTTCCAGGCGCCAACGGCTCCAGTGGGTGCAGCGACGATGCGGCGTGAGAGGAAACCAGTGGCAAACGGAGCAGCAGCACGCTCAGACGGGAGTGCTCTTCCCTCTAGAGAAGCAGAAGTCGCATTCCAAGCGGACGAAACACCAGTAGACTGAATGACTGCTCGACGTTCAGGGGCATGACCGGAGGCTGAGGCAGCGACAGGAGCTTCGAATGGGACAGCGCGCTCCTCAACAGTGGAGTTCCATACTGGCGCGGTACCAGTGGCAGCTGCAACAGCGCGACGGGTCACGAAGCCAGACGGAGCTGCAGGAGCAGTTTCTGAAGCCAAGGTCCGCACGTGGACTCCATCCTCGGTCTGATTCCAGGAGTCAGCGACGCCAGTGGGCGCGGCAACCTGACGTCTGTAGAATCCAGTAGGGAATGCAGCGGCAGGGTTGGCTCCAGATGGGAGGTCTCGGACACCGACTGCTCCGGGCACTCTAGTAGCGTTGAAAGATCCGGCCTTTGGAGTGACTGAAGGGAGTTTCGGAAGATCTGTTGGCGCAGTATCAAGCGCAGCCCGTTGTGCGAGTGTGGCCGTTGGTAGCGTTTCGTTGCAAGATGGCGTGGCTACAGGCGAAGAGGTGTTCCAGCTGGTGGGCCATGCAGGGGATGAGGTTTGCGTAAAGTCCGGGACAGGTGCCAACGTGGAGATGATAGCTGGAGATTCAGAAGGCAAGGAAGATGATCCAGTGACAGCCGAGGAAGACGAAGGCGTCGCAGTGGATGATCCTGTGATGGTCGTGGTGACTAGAATGGTGGTAGGTGCGCCGGACTGCGTAGATAGTATAGTTGAAACAACGGTCTGCGTGGTTGGGGGCAGCGGAGTGGCCTGCTCGGTCAAGGTCACCACCTCTGTCACGCTGGAGGCGCTCGCGCTGTGAGTGATGGTGCGCAATTCCGTCTTTGTGCTAGGCGTGGAGGATGTTGTTCCGCCATCCACTTGAACGACAGAATAGGACGCTGATCGTCGGTCTAGCGCAGCCGGAGCCGATCCATTCTGAGAAGCCAGAGGCAAAGCTGCGGCGAGGGCTGAGAATGAAGAGAGTGCAGCGAGTGTAGATGAGGAGAAGAAATGCATTGTTGAATCTCTATGAGTGCGAAAATGATCGGAATGAGCAAGTCTTTGATGGCGAAGGTCTGATGGCCCAAAGCGCAATTGGACGAGAAATGTATAAGGTTGTCTCGGAAAAGAGTTTTTCGTGGGGAGCAAAGTAAAACGAAGAATGCGAATCTGGTAGAGTAAAACAGAGGAGAAGGTTTAATATATTTCAAGTGGCTTGGTAGTATGGAAAGGATGGTGTGAAGATTGTATGCTGCCCAGACACCAAGAACGAGGGCATTAAATGTCCAAAGGCCATGGTGGGCGTCGTAAGCGCAAATATTAGATGGCTGGAAATTCTTTCGAACTGGTGTACGAGATTCTGTGGGGATTAGTTGCCAGTGCGCAATCAGAGGAGGCTGGGGACGGCTGATCTGAGGCTTTGTTGTTGACGACGCCGTTGATCTGCCGCGCAGGTCGGGGACTTTCCTGGCCTGTCATTGGTGGACCTGAAAGGCGGTGGTTGGTTCCCGGGCGAGCGGTCAAGGGACCAAGCGAAGTCGTGGATTCTGCCGCCGTTGACTTGTACGCTCTACCATGGAAACAGGACCAAAATCCTCCCCGTCGTCGTCACTTTGATATGGGGTTCCGTCATACTATACTACTCCATAAGACTAGATCTGCAATGATCTGCGACGGAAACAAGACCCTGCGCCAAAGCAGGAACACGCCTTGCAAATTTTCTCACCACAGTAATTGCAATAACAACCGGCCTGCGGAAGACGAAATGTACTCTTCGACGCGTGGCCAACGGAGGCTGACGATGATGCGTCATCAGCTCTGTGCACTACAGTAGCGACCTTTGTTTCATCGCCTTTTACCTATGTTTAGTAGTTATGCTATGAAACATCGCTGCCGGTGACGGGGATGGATAGTTTAGACACGCCTTACTCCGTACGCGAAGGGTGTGAAACTAGGACTCTGATCTGTAGATTCTAGCAACCGAAAGACCATTGGCGAATCCCAAGATCACGCACCAAAAAGGAATGAAGCTGTAGGATAGCATCTCTCATTCAGCTATCTACATTGAACTTGATTTAGAAAAAGATAACATGGGAAAGGTTAAGAAGAAATATGGGATATATTTAGAGAATGTGAAACATGCAGGTGGAGAACATAAGGGACGCCAATCAAACCCAGATGAAAGTAGAAGAACATGGAGATAACTCTATACTCGCAACCACAGGCTTAGAACGCCCTTGGCGTACTCGACAATCTCGTCGCCCCCAAGCTTGCTCTCGCCATAAAGACGGTCCACGAAGGAGATGGGCACCTCGGCCACACTGTAGCCCATGGCCTTGGCCCGCACCATCATCTCCATCTGAAACGTGTATCCTTTACTGACGGTACTCGTAATAACCTTTTCCAAAACGGGTTTCTTGTAGAGACGGAAGCTGCCCGTCAAATCACTGACGCCCGGTCGCAGTAATGTATCCGCTAGTAGATTGGCACCGCGCGAGCAGAGCTTGCGCTTGAGATCCCAGCCAAAAACGCCGCCACCAAGAGCATATCGCGTGCCAGTGACAATGTCATATCCACCGTTGGGGATGGTCTTCTGTAACCGGATCATGTCGGCGATGAACTTTGGGTGATGGGAGAAGTCGGCGTCCATGATAATGACATAGTTGCCCTGCGCAAATTGAAGTCCATGAACGTAGGCAGTTCCCAGACCTAGCTTTCCAGCTCGAGGCTTCAAAAGGACGCGATCGGAGCCGTAAACTTTCTGAAGCTGCTTTGCAACCTCCTGAGTACCGTCAGGCGAGCCATCGTCGACGATGATGAGTTCCCAATCAAGGTTGCTAAAGCACAATTAGAAATCAATCTCGAGTCGAGGTAGAGGAAAGGCTCACTTTTCTGTGAATGTCTTTGCCAGCAACCACGTAATGATGGGCAAATTGCGACGCTCGTTGTATGTCGGGAGGAGGACCGAGTATTTGTCTTTTGAGGCCATTGCGTCACACTAAGTAATTTCGAGAGTATCGTCCCTTAAAAAGAGAGCTAGGTAATGATGACGAGAAAGTTGAACTCAAGATTATATATTAAAAGCTCAAAGAGTGTACACGGTCGGCAGATGGATGAATTGAAAGAGCATGCATTCGTAGCTCCAGAGCTGTCACCGTGTTCTGTTCTGCTCTCGTTTCGATCCCTCGCGAACCCCCTGGCGAGTCTCCCGCAAATCCCCCGCCCCTGACCCCTGACCCCATCTTATCGCATCCATCAGTGCAGCTGGAAAAAAGTAAACAGAAACTCGTAAATATTTCCAGTGCACAATGAGAAGTCATGATTAAAATTCAAAGGCCTAGAGACCGACCAATGCGTTATACCAGTATCGCAATTATTCAATATCATTCTCTTCAAATCTGTACGTCTGATCTGAATAAAATGCTGCCCTCGACTATGTACCTCCGTACAGTTCGAATATTCTCCAATGAGTTCCCAGGCCGCCCAGCGACCTATTTACACTTAAGGACGGTTCCTCTAGCTGCAATAAACTATTTCATCTCCATGTCTTCACTTCAACCATATGTTCGACAGCGACCAGCGTCGATTGTTACCTCCGATTTTTACCTCACGGACGGGCTTGTCGCTACGAAGTCCGCGATGGACTAACTAGCTTTGACGTGTCTTGCCACAAAGCCTAGTTGTGAATAAAGCCATGCTCTGCTTGCATTTGCTCAAGCACGAGACTCTGGACGTCCAAGTCATATGTTCCGAGGATGAGAGCGGACAGAGTCCTACAGTAAGGATTCCTTTCGCAAAGTGTAGATAATGATGACTGAACAAGTGGTCATAGTATTGTTCCGCCAAGTCCGAGAAAGAACAATGGGAAGAATCCGAATCTCGACAGCAGTAGACAAGAATCGGTCGACGCCCACAAGATCGCCGCCGTTTAACGTACACTGCGCACTCGGCCTCTCGTGCTGCCAATCCCTCGGCCAATATTGCTTCCTGCCCGCGACGCCGCGGTGGTGTTAGTCCGGCTGGGGACTCTGGTCGGCGCGGGCACGGCAGAAGGCCGCATGCTCGCTCCTCGGCCGAGGACCCGCCCTCTTGATCTTGTGCCTCGGGTTGCTCCTCGTGAAGCAGTTTCCGCTTTACGCCTCTCCGCTTCTTCAGCTGCACGTATGGCCGCTTCTCGCTTTTGCCTTTCTTCTTGCTCCTTTCTCTCGGCAGCTTGGCGCTTGAGGATCGCTTCTTTTTCCATGTCGGCGACGTCCTGAGTAGCTCCATGCCACGACGGATTGAGAATCAATCGCTGATTGTGTTCTGTCTGGGACAAGATGCGAACCCAAGTGTTGAGTAATGCTGAGGCCGAAGTGACAGTTCGAGCCACGGTCTGCAGAGAAATAATGAGTAAGGACCAATGCAGTTTTCTGCCAGATTTGAAAAGCATACCTCCATATTCCCCTTGGCTCGTTCTAAGCTGTCTACCACACCTTCAATCACATGATTTATATTTCGTACACTCTGTAGTTCTGATCGCAAGCTGGCTTCATGCTCCTCTTCCGTATCAAAGCGAGGCTCGCGTTCGGCTTGACGTGATCTCTGTCTTATGGTAGATTCCTTATCACTTAGAGGGATCGTGGTCGTATTTGTGCCGCGTGCTTGTGTATCGGGTTTGGACGGTGACGCCAAAAGTTCCTCGTGGTCTCTATCTGACAGGTCCAGATCTGCCATTTTAGGAGTTGCTTCGAGGTCGAGGTCGAGATCGAGATCGATTTCAAAGTCGTCGTGTGATTCCATAATTCAGAAGTGAGGGAGGATATAAACGCTTCTTAAAGAGATTAAAGGTGTGCAATTATGCAATAATTTTTGTAAATTCGAAGGCCAAAGATTTGAAGCCTCTCTAGTACTGAGTCGTCGGAGGTAGGGCTCTTCGTAATGCCGAGAGGGTTCTTGTTGGAGTGATGAGTCTTGTCTCACACTGAATCTGGGGCCTGAGGAGTCAAGAGTCGCTTTCTCTCCGATCCAAGTGAGGCTTCTCCAGGTTGACGTGTTGTTGATTGCCTCGGGCCCTGTCCTAGACGCGACTTAGGTATCGGTACCTGCAGTCTAATGGCAGTTCTCATACATCAGTAAGTACTGGGTTCTCGTAAGCGAGAGACTCTAACCCAATCAGGCAATATATCACCAGCCACCTCTTGGACGGCGAGAGTCCTTCACTTGTCATTTTGTCCAACCATCTTCTGGCTCCTCTGCCTCCCTTTGGTAAATCCTCACTCTTCCGATCAATCCGCCCCTCATATCCTCGTCCTCTTTCTCTCCTCCACCTTTCCAGCTATCGCCATTCATTTCCCACTCAATTCATCTTCAATATCCCTCTCCTTTGCATTCGTTCAATATTCTCAAGCTCTTTCGCCGACAGTCTTGCGCTTGCCGCATCGGTTGGTTCGCGGAAGATCTGCGTTCATCTGTTGCTTCAAGATCACCGTTGATTGTAAAACAAACTTGGTCAGGTCAAGCAAGTCACATTAACTCGCTTCGGCCATCCAGGCTACGGCAATCTCCGGTGCATCAATCAGACATTCATCTATCAATAGCAATAAAGCCGTTGGATTGTCTTGCCGGCTATGACAACGACTCCTCCTCGGGAGTGGGCTCGCACTCCGCCAGCGCCTCTTTATGGGCCCAAATATGACGACTACGAGCCATACGAAATCAGAAAGTCTACTCGTTTGTCCAAGAAACAGGCAAATCGCTCCAATCGTACCCCATCCCCAGGACGTGGTGCTCCTGAACCTGTTCCAGCAGCGTCTTATCCGTCGTCCAGTCGAGCGTCACACTCTGTTTCGCATACTTTGTCGCCTCCCCCTTCAAACCAACCCATGTCGCGGAAGAAGTTTGTCGATGGTTCCAGTCTTGAAGATGTGTTCCTGACTGCGGCGGATGAGGAAGGAGCGATGGGAGGAGCGATGAACATGGCCAATGGCCGCCCTGGTCTTTTGACCCATGAGTTGCTGCCCACTCCGGCCAAAACGCCGCGGAAGCGTCAGCCCCAGCCAAAAGGCATGGGTGCCACTGCGCGTGTCTTGTTTCCAACCCTTCCTAATAACGTGGAAGAAGCGATGCCTATGCCCAAGAAGGGTCGTAAAGGACGCAAAGCAAACGGCTTTTCCCTTGGAGGTCTTGCGAACGAAGACGACGATAATAATGGAGGAGCAAAGATTCAGATTTACACCGATTCAAAGGACAGAGTTCCGGAGCTCGACCCTTCTGAAGACAATCCTTTCTACGTGAGCAACGAGTCTGGCTCTGCAGATCTGAGCAAGCAGAAATCTGCCGGAAAGGCCAAAGCAGCGCGGAGCACGGAGACTCGCACTCCTAGAAGAGATGACGGCATCGTCTATGTTTTGTAAGTTCAATCTATCATCTAATGACCTACTCTTCCTGCTTATTAATATCGTCTCTCTATCAGTCGTGGCAAGAAAATCTTCCGCAAATTCGAGGACATGGACAGCTCTTCTGATGAGGGTCAAGACTCTGATGGCTTCAACGACCTGGATGCTCGACGCGGCTCCTCTTCCTCTGGTCGAGCTTTCACCCGCTCCTCCCTTAAGCCACGCCTTTTGTTCCCCTCTGAAGAGCAGCTCCGCGAACGCGAGGAAAGAAGCAAGCGTAAGACCGACGACAAGGAAACGACTACTAGTGATGCCGAAGATGGCGCTTCCGCTTCAAAAAGTACGACCGATCAAGAGGTTTCCGATTCTCCTCCTGAGCCAATGGTTGCGGCGGCCACTTCTCCTGCCACTTCGCCAGCTACCACTCGCGTCACCCGCTCAGCTACCCGAAAGCCTACTGCCGAGCAGACGCCTTCAGTCTCTGATGTGGTTCCAACCACTCCAGGTTCTTCTGCCGATGCCATGAAGACGAGCCCCTTTGACATCTGGCGTCGGTCCAAGCCCAGACGTGGTGGCAGCCCACGCGGCAAGAAGCGACAGGGTAGCCCCAACATGAGGCCTACACGTTCCGTGAGCAAGCGTACCAGAAGCGGTGCCGTTTAAATATTCTAATCGGCTACGACCTCGAAGTCCGGCTGGAGACGAGAGACGACCAGTCATGAAAGTTTTATGCTCTCGCGCGCCTCTTGCGACTTCTGTTCTTTGCCTGCATGTTGTTCTTTTTTCTCATGACTGTTCCGATTTGTTGTTACACCATGGCATTTTCACGAGTTTGTGCTCTGAAGCAATCCGGTAACGATTACAATTCTTTCGATTCGGCGTTTTCAAGGAGACTGGCGCTCTGCGACTCATGTCAGATCGAAAGATTCAATAATTCAATGATTTCGACAAGCTCTTTTTCACTCTCTGTTTACTCATTGCCTGCCTGCCTTTTCCTCAAGAGACGGCATAGAAACAAGAGCCAAAAGAAGAAAAGAAAGAGATACCAATAGCTGTGGTTATTCGGCGTTTTTCTGCATTCATCCTCATCTACGACCAGTGCATACTGCATTCTTCTTTCGAAACTGCAACCATGCATCGGCATTATTGCTTCAAGTGCTACATTCTATTCGGGTCTTCACGGGTCAGGTTACGGCGCATCTGGTTTTTTATCTTCTTTTTTTCCT
Source organism: Xylona heveae TC161 (assembly GCF_001619985.1). Taxonomy (NCBI): domain Eukaryota; kingdom Fungi; phylum Ascomycota; class Xylonomycetes; order Xylonales; family Xylonaceae; genus Xylona; species Xylona heveae. The sequence continues at coordinate 627,871 of NW_017264204.1, read as the reverse complement.
CCTTGCCTACATGAACGCATGTCGACCCTCTGGTTAGGGATGAGCGAGTGGACATGTAGGTAGGGCAGGATAGGGTAGGATACCTGGGTCTGTTTTTCAAATGGGATTTTTAGCGGGTTTCGGTCGGGTCAGGTTCGGTTGCTCATGATTCAATCAATCCATAGCATGTAAATTGTTGCTCTTTGCTCTCACACACATCCCCATCTCCAACCTTTTTTGCTTAGCTTAGCTTCTGTGGCCTTTATCATCCTTGTTGTCTATGAGCAATGATGACATTGCTACAATTCGATAGCTCAAATAATAAAATAAAGCCTACAAAAAAATACAAAATCCGATAAAAAAGAAATATATCTTTGCCATTTTATTGGATGCAGTGAGGACTATGGAGTGTAAGTACCCTTTGGTAATTTCTAAGTTATGATATATGCGTATATATGTCTTCCCAATTTAATCAACATAGATAGTGCCGTCTTCTCCTGTGCCTGTAGACCGAAACACCGAACAACGCCCCGTAATTATGACCCTGTGTCAAGTCATTTACCTTTACTTTGTCTTTCCCTTTGTCCCGCCCGCAGGCTGCTTCTTAACAAAGAAATCGCTCAGTTTCTTCATACCTGAGGTATCTACTTTCTTTAAATCACGCAATGCTCTTGACTCGCCTGCTCTGCGTTTCTTCTCTTCTTCATCCTTTTTCCGCTTCTTTTCGGCCCTGATTTCCGCTGACTCGTCGTCTTCACCGCCACCGCCATTGAAGGTACGTTTCCGGCTGAAATCGCCAAGAGAGCGGGACGCTTGTGCCTGCTGGCGAAGGGCCGCAAGGTGCGCGAGATGTGCAGTCAGTGGGGCAAAGGAAATAGTAGTAGTGGTGGCTTTTTCCGGAGAGCCGCCCGAAGCGACGCCATTATTCTCTGTTGGAGCAAAATAAGGAGACGTCGTGGCTGAAAGAGTTATAGGATCGTCGGCGGAAAGTAGAGAGTTGAGACGCGAAACAATGTGCGCTGGAACGTAGCTTGCGAGGAGGAAGTCCAGAGAGATGCGAAGGCGGAGAAGATGGAGGATATGCGGGTCTGGTCCCGTCGAGGTTGAACTTGGTGATTCCGTTTCAACCGATAGGCTGGTAGCTGAGCTGACTTGAGATTCTTCAGCAGAATCTGCAGGCGTCTGTGTACCGGATGGGAAGGAGGAGGAAGGGGAGGCGAGCTCTGGCATTGTTGTTGATACCGATACCGATGCCGATTCCTCTGACCGTCCGCCTGGGGCCGATCCCAAGGCCTTGGGATCGTTCGAAGTGGACGTAGCAACTGATACGGTCGTATCTTCGCGTTTGATGCTCATCACTGGAGCTTCAAGCGCGCGAGTCACAAATTTATCTTCCATGCTGGACGGAAGACCCCGCTGCACCATGGAATGTGCTTTCACGAGCAATTCTTGGAGTAGTTTGTCGTTATTGAGGCGGTACATTTTCTCGTCTCCAGCGTCGACGGTATCGCAGGCGGCTGCCATTCTGGACTCTAGTATCTGTCGAAAAAATGGAGCTTTTGTGATCTGCGCGAAATGTTTGGACTTATCCGCCAGCGTCTCAATGTAGTCGTCCGCTGAGAGGAACATTTGTTTTGGAGGGTCCGAGCGGTCCTTGGTTTGACTTGGACATAATGCCGGCAATATCAAGAAGAGAGGATCCAGCGGAGTTGCCACGAAGACGTCGGCATCTTTTGTGACGTAGCCATTGGACGTGACTGGATCTCCGTTTTTGTGAGATACGTGTGTCGCAATTGGGCCTTCCGTGGTGCTCTCTTGTTCCTCTTTGCTCGGGCTGATCGAAGACTCCTTATCCTGCGGCTTTTCGACTTTGTGGTGTTTTGGAGCTAATAATATACTTCTGGGCGTGCTTCGGGGGGCAGCTATTTTGGTAAATTCGTACACGCCCTTTTCCGGGCAAAAATAATACCGATTGGGAAGAGAAGTTCGCGGATTTGCCAATGTTACGACCCGCGCATCATTGGATCCTCCTTTTGGGAGGATGAACATCTTTGGCGGATGCGGATCATCGCTCCTCTCCATAGCTCTGGTCACCTTTGTTGTTTTGGATTCTGTGGATGGTTCCTGGGTTGCACTGGAGCGCGTTCTCATCTTGTAAGCAGCAGAGGTACGCTCTGCCCAAGATAGAAGGTTGTTGACTTTCGAATAGATATGGAATCTTGAGAACCAAGTAGAACCAGCTCAGAGTCAAATCACAGCAGATAAGTTTGGAAATAAAGCAACAACTTCTGGCAAAAAAAGATCCATGAATCCTGTCTTGTGGTTGCTGTCCCCTAAAAGCTGTCGAATGAAGTTGGACACGAGTCGCGTAACCGACGCGTTCGACTTTGGCGCCGTCCAATTACAATGCATATTTCACTCACCGCCTTCGGTCGCCATGAAACCCCCAATTACCGCCTGATCAGAGTTGCTTTATGTTTCATGTCTATAGTCTACGATCGATTTCTTGTTTCGGCACATTTACTGGATACCTGGACCTTTCTTTGCCAAAATTCTGGAGATATCTTGAGCATTGGAACTAATTGCATGGCATTTTGAGTTCCCGTAAAAAGTGGCTCTACACGACCACTTGATTAGCTGGGCCCTGGGGCACATACTGCCGACTCTTTTGTTTACCTGCAGAAAACGATGTCACATGGTGAATAAATTGAAGAGGAGAGGACAATATTATATTCTTGCGCTTACTTCTGACAGACTTGAATGAACAACAATGGCCGCCACGCTCGCCTTACGAAGCTCTGATGAGCTCACCGAGTGGCCGACGAAAGTTTCGCGCGCAGCAGGAACAGGACCACACTTCGCCCACGGCTTCTCCTTCTAGAAGGACATTACTGTCCCCGTCATCTCTGCGGAGTACACAAAAGCAAGGAGTTTCCTTGTCTAGCGCTATCAACGGCGAAAATGAAGACGAGGAAGATGAGGAAACCTTGCAATTACAACTCCAGGCGATTGAAGCCCGACTAAAGCTTAGACGGTTGCGCCAGGCAAAGATCAAGGCGGCACAGGAAACCAATAGTGAAGATGCGGAGGAACCGACTCAGACAATTTTGACTGGAAGCCAAGAAGACCGGGGGGGAGTAACAAAAAGAGCGCCCCCAAGCTCAAGGGCAGGTAGAACAAGAGGCACAGATACCCAGCGTGAGGTGCAGATACCGTTATCCCCGCCGCCGAAAAGGCAGAAGCAGGAAGAAGCCAAATCGCCGAGACGGGTCTTGTTAGGAATTGATAAAGGCCTGACGGGTCGTGATGTCTCTTTACGACGGGCACCCAGTGTTCGGGATGGACAAGCATCGTCAGAATCTAGGACGCCCCGGTTTCTACAGCCCCCATCTTTCTCCCAGGAAGAGAGGCCTAAAAGCTTCAGTGAAAGAATCGCACAGAGTCGAACGGCCGAGAAAGCGCAGAGAGAGCGAGATGAGCGTATCCGTAAAGCTCGAAGCAAAGGGTTCGGGCTAGACGAGAAGGAAGTTGAAAGCTTCAAAAACAACACGCAGGACTTTGAGTCTCTAGCAGGTCCAGCCGGAGAAACCGGTCACAATTCCAACCAGCAAGAGTTCTCTCGAGACGAAGTTTTACGTGCCTTGAGAGAATCGACCGAGGGACTTTCTCGAAGAGCGCGTCCGGGCTCAGCCTTACAGGCCGGAAGCAGAGATGTCCCCAAGCCAAAGGCCTCCCAGAGTGCAACACCTTCACGGGCTGCGCCATTTTCTCAAACACCATCATCTTCTTCCGCTCTACAACCTCCCGTCCACCGAGTAGACCCTAACAATCCCAAGGAAGAAGAGACCCCTTCTACCTCCCCCGCCGATATTCCCAATTTCGAACCATTCTCTTCTCTCCACCTCTCCAAGCGAATCCTCCCTCACGCATTTCTCGCGCGAACTCTTTCCGGCAAGAAAGTCCTCTCCATACCAGATCTCTTGCGAACAGTAAAATCTCCAGACTACGACCTCCCCGACGTCGATGGAGATTTTGTCGTCGTCGGCGTAATCGCATCAAAATCCGAACCCAGATCACACAAGAGTGGCAGTAACGGCAGCAAGCCCGACGGCGAGCAGCGAAGCAAATACATGGTCATGACACTCACCGACCTGAAATGGGAACTCGAGGTATTCCTCTTCGGCAGCGGTTTCGATCGATGGTGGAAACTCACTCCCGGAACGGTCCTGGCCATTCTCAATCCGGGCATCATGCCACCGCCGCCGAATAAGCGCGACACTGGCAAATTTTCCCTCACGCTCAACTCAAGCGACGATCTCATCCTCGAGATTGGATCTGCCAGAGATTTGGGATACTGCAAGAGCGTCAAAAAGGACGGCAAAGAGTGCGGACAATGGATCGACAAGAGGCGGACAGAGTTTTGCGAGTTCCATGTAAACTTGCAGTTTCAAAAAACAAAAGCCAGCCGCATGGAAGTCAATACCATGTCTGCTCCTTTTGCTCCCGGTGGGAGGTCTGGACCTAGCACTGGATTCTTTGGTGGGAACGGTGCCGGCGGACGACCAAGAAGCAGTAAAGGTAGCGGCGGCAACGGCGGCAGTGGCGGCAGTTTCAAAGACGATGGCCTCAAGAAAGAAGGACCCGTATTTGATCGCGAGACTGGTTCCCGCGTTTTTATAGCGCCCAATATGCATCCCGGGGCCGTCAATGGTGGGAGAAGCACAGCGTGCTTGCTCGACGACGAGGACGTCGATCCTGACGCCTTCCACCGTGGCATGGGCAAAGACGAGCGGCTTCGTCGCCGTCTAGCGGAACATCAGCGCGAGCGTGACCTGGCCAAAAAGCTAGGAGAAGCTGGAGACGGCATGGGCGGGGAGTACATGCGTGTGCGGGCATCATCATCTTCTGCCTCTTCATCTGCTAGGCCCAATGCAAGAATTGGAGACGAGGGTGCTGACAATACTGGTTCAGACCCCTTTGTTGATGCCAGTGCGCTTGGGCTCGTAAAGAGTTCGACGCGGGATATCAAATTAAGTCCAGTCAAGCGGAAAAGAGCAGACGCCTCTTCATTCTCATCTGGATCACAGCAGCCGGTGGGATGGGGTCACGCGTTTAAGCGCGGCTTGCCAGGGCAAGACAGCAGTATCTCCACGCCAGCGCAAATCTCTTCTACTTCTTCTTCCTTTTCAGATGGCAAAAGATACAAGAATGAGGCAGTTCCCAAACCAGCCCTGTCTTTTAATTCCCCGCGTGCCCCGCCCACTCCGTCTGCGAGTGCACATAAGAAACTTGATGAGAGACCTTCGCCTCGCAAAAGAACAAGATTCGTGACGGAAGATGGTATCAAAGAAGCCGGAGCAGATAGCGTTGGCGTCCGGAATGGTAACAGATTAGCCGTCGCCGCAGCAGAGGCTACTCGTAGGGGCATCTTAAGAAAGACCACGACGGGTAATGGCAATTCAATGTTAGCAGCTGGGAACGCGAAGGGACAAACCCCCAGGAATAATATTGATGATGACGACGATGACGACCTACTAATTATATGATAAAAGCCATGATACTATATAGAAATGAATGCATCAAAAATCCATTGCATACTTTCGCGAAGCTGACTTTTACTCGCAAGGAATTGACACGATTTCTCTTCTCTTCTCTTCTTTTCCCTTTTTTCTTCTTGGATTCACAGACATCATCGTCAGTTATACACCCGAAGGCCTGCTCAAATACCACGTCTCGAGTCTGAGATGTTGAAATAAAATGGACTAGTATTGATTAAATAAAGCCAGTCATTTCGAGGCGTATGGCCAAACGAAGCAAGTATGCCACAATTCGGCTCGAGAAAAAGTAATGAACGCAAAGAAGTAAAGAAAAAGCCAGCCACCGTCAATGAGCTTTTTGTGAGCAATAAAATACATCACTGCTAATAGGCGCAAGTGCCTAGACCATAGACTTCGTGAAAAGACGCGGCCGCCTTGATTGTGAGGGGACGCAATGTAGCAATGCGGCTCATCGTGCACGCAAATATTACATGATAATGTTGTACGCACAAAGCAAACCTCCGCGAATAACAAGCAATTGGATAGACATGCGATAAAAGCAGGGCAACATATGTGCTTTGAGTGACCAGAAATAATGGCAGTTATACTCATAAGAAAGCAACAAAAGAAATAATGGCGCACAACGTTGACACCAATGCTAATTTCAGATTAAGAATGGAGCTGACAACGATGAATCGCCATCATCTAGGCACTGGCAGCTGGATCTGGGTCGTTTTCCGGAGGAGTAACAACTACAGTTGGAGTTCTTGGCGTGTTAGGCTGAGTTGAAGTAGCAGATGAGCCTCCGGCGCCTTGCGCACTTGTGTTGTTTGAAGTATTTACTTTCAGCTTCAAGCGTCTGGCATTGTTACGAGCACGCCGGCGCCGTCCAACTCCGGAAGAAGCTGCAGCGACGTTCACAGTAGTGGACGCTTCTGGAAGAGAAGCACGACGTGGGCTTGCAGCTGGCTTAACTTCCCCTTCACTGCTTGTGCTTACTTCATTATTGTTCACTGGCTCACTCTTGGACAGAGCACGCCGATTGGAGGCCAGCTTCCCTTGCCGATCAGCGTCCCGAATTTTCGCTGTCCGATCATCAACTGTCTCTTGTTTTCCATTGCCAGAGTCCTGTGAGGGAGTTTCAGTGGCACCCGGCACGTCCTCGGCCGTCCCTCTTTCGGGTCTATTCACGGGTGCGGATCCTCGCGAGGGTTGACCTTGTCGGCCTTTTTTCTTAAGCGGGTTCTTTGAAACTTTCTTTGTCTTATCCACAGTCTGATCAGATGTATCCTTAGAGCTGGACGGCTTCGGAGAATTTGCTGCGGAATCTGATTCCTGGCCTTTGTTAGAGAGAACCCCAAAGGCTGCTGCCGGAGTATTCTTGGATTCCGTTTTATTCTGAGAGAAATTGGTGCGATCCGTCAAGCCGTTATGGCCAGCTGTCTTCTCCTTTGTTGGAGTTTGTTCAGTTGCCGCACTTTCTGGCAATTTTTGCTGGTGATCCTCCACGCTTTGGACTTGGTGACTTTTATCATGACCGTCACTCTGGTGAATGTTTGAGGTAGATTGGTCAACTGAAGATTGGTCAGACTTTCTCAAAAATTGAGGGACAAAATCAGGAGCTTCCGGCTTCCAGAGTTTGGCCCTCGGAGTGTCGGTCATACCGGCAAGAGTATCATTTGCATTTGGAACTTGGTCGTTTGTGTTGCCAGGGGGCACATTCTCTTTGCGAGTATCTTCAGAGCGTTCGGCTATGATCATGCTCTGGTCGTCTTTTGTCCCAGAAGCGTCCTGAGCCTCATTGCCTCGATGATCTGCTTTCGTCTCGGATTGCACAGGATCGCCTTCAGCTTCAGGTTGCTTATCTTCTTCGGGTACACTGAAGAACTGTTTAGACCAAAGGTCGTAATATCTGCCCTTTGCTTCGAGCAATTGCTTATGGTTCCCTTTCTCCATAATCTCGCCGTTGTGGATGACGATTATTAGGTCCGCGCTAACTACAGTCGACAAACGGTGACTTGAAATGTATGAGCAAGCAGGGGTTGGCAAACGGTTAGAGATGACTTACGCTACAATGAAAGTGGTGCGCTCAGCGGTCAGACGCTTAAAGGCCGTTTGGATCAATATCTCAGTTTCAATATCGACCATGCTGGTAGCCTCATCCAAGAGGACGATAGGAGGATTCCTCAAGATTGCACGAGCAATTGCGACCTTTCCCTTGTTAGCCACAAACACCATTTTCCAACTTGCATTCACATACACGTTGCAGTTCGCCTCCAGAGAGCTTGACGCCCCTTTCACCAACCTTCGAACTATAGCCATCGGGAAAAGACATGATCTTGTCGTGTATAGCTGCGGCTTTGCAAGCATCGTGAACCTCTTCAATGAGTAAATCTATTAATATGACAGGCTTCTCTCGTAGTAGATAATCGTCAAACTTACCCTGATCCGAAGCATCAAGTCTGGAATAACGGACATTGTCCATGATGGATTGATTAAAAAGAGAAGGATCCTATCAATGAATAGATGTTAGCAGCCAAATTATTTGCACTCTTGAATTTGGACTTGCCTGAGGCACGACACCAATATGATCTCGGAGACTGAACAAGGTAACGTCCCTCAGATCTTGGCCATCAATCTTGATACTCCCATTTTTCACGTCATAAAACCGAAACAACAATTTCAGAATTGTAGACTTTCCACCTCCAGTCTCCCCAACAAATGCCACAGTCTTCCCCGGTTGCGCAACAAAACTGATGCCTTTCAGATTCTCTTTGCGGGGATCATAAGAAAAATGGACATCATCGAATTCAACTTTCCCGCTTTTAAGCTGAAGCGCGACAGCGTCAGGCTTATCGGCCACACTTGGTTCCGCTTTGAAAACTTGCAGGAGGCGTTCGGCGTCAAGCATGTCGTTGATAATGGTTCGAAAGGCGGAAGAAAAGAAGGCGAGCGGTCCTATCAGGTGTCAGAAATGGACTTGTAACAGCGGCCGCGGATTGGGAAAATTACCTGAGAGCTTCGCCCAGTATGTGAGAAGGGTGATGTAGCTACCAACCGGTTTTGAACCGCGGACGACTTGATAAACAGCCAGGAAACTGGCGGCAAGCAGGCCGAGAGTTAAGACCAACGACTGGACTGCCGTCTGTAGATAAGACGCATAATAATAGCGCCGGCTTTGATGATTGTGGGCTTCGACGGCCTGAGCATATCGATTCTCCTCATGGGGTATCCTGTTAAAGTACGACACAGTCTGCCAATTTCCCATCGACTCATGTCTGACTTCCCACTCATGGATAAGTTTCTTGATGAGGCTTCTGCGAATACGATTGATCCGGGCACTTAGTCTCGCGGTAGACCAGAGGTATAAGACAATAACAAAGGCTACAATCAGTGTCATGTAGATATCGAAAAGATAATAGAAGTATCCGCATGCGATTACGAGGTCAGCGAACATTGGAAGAATCTGGAAGAAGACCGTCTCCAAAAGATCCGTGACACCGCGCCCTTGATCAATTGCCTTGTAGAGCTCTCCGGATTTCTTATCATTGTGGAAATCGCTTGAGAGTGCCATAACTTTGTTGTAGGCAGTCGTGCTGATCAGACGCTGAGAGTACTGACTCACTGGCAACCAAAGGACATCCTTCAATGCGTATACTCCAGACCGGGAGTCTAGCCACTGCAGAATAATATAAACCGCGACCTGCATCCATGGTATCTTTCCTGGAATAAATATGTCAGCAATGAAAGGCACTTACAATATTGGAAGCAAAGAGAGCTTACCAGAATCCTTGCCGTTCGTAAGAGCGTCTGTAATAATACCAAGCTGGCGAGGTACAAGAACGCTCAATACCCTCCCTGCCAGGAAACACAGTCCCACGACGGTCATGCAAAATTGCAACCGTGGATACTTTGCTGGCCAGATAAAAGGAAAAAAGACGGAAAATTCCTTGGCATATGCCCACCAGTTGCCGTCGCGCTTCAGCCGTTCGGAGATGCGACTCCGCGCCTTCCCTGCTTCTTCTTGTTCAGAGTCCTCGCCATCGTCCTCTTCTGACGTAGGTGATTGCTCGAGTGAGCCATAGCCATTGGTTTTAGAGTCCTGTGTCTTCCCGTCTGGACCCTGCTTCTGCCCCGTGAGCAAGCCCTGATTCTCCTCGTCGGTACCCTTGGCTCCGGCAGAGCTGTATTTCAGAAAGAAAAACAGAGGGAACAAGAGAATGAGGAGACACAGACGAGAGATTTGAATACCGAGTTCGGCATATTTGAGGGACTTATACACTTGCTCTGAAGCCCCAAACAGTGCAACAAGAGATACCTCAACAACCAGAGCAATTATCCAGGAGCCGAAATACGGGTACCAAACTGGGTGCTTGGAATCCAAGAGAACCAAGACCTGTGTACCCCACACAAAGACTGTTGCAAGGAGGTAGACCTGTGACAGCTCTCAGTATCTCAAATGTATGGATGCCGCAGGAGCTGAGAGGCAAAATCATCACATGCGTAGATTGCACTTACCATTAAGTCTTTTGGGATCGTCCAGCTGTTCTGAATGAGAGCCGCAACTAGAAGCAGTACTGCTTCTGCGACCTGCAAAATGTCAGCAAATGTTTAGGCCTCTTGACGATCCAAAAAAAGAGTCAGAGTTATGGGTTCAAGGTCTTCCAAAACGTACGTAGGTAGCAGTCACAGCGACCATTAATATCAGGACCACATCGCGCTTGACAACTCGCGGGCTCGCTTTAGAAGAGAATCCATGAAGCATGCATATACTCGTAAGGAGAGTAATCCCAAAATAGGTGAGTGTGGCTGCTGGATAGATATAATGAAGGGTCATGATGCCCTTGCTGGAGCCCTCTGGAATCGGAGTGGCCTCCATGGCGCCAGTCAGCCACCACGATGGACTGCAGTGGCTAAGTAAAAAGTGTACGATGAGGCTATGGCAGAGTTGATAAAAGTCTGCTGAACATGACAAAGAAGCTTATAGTGTAAAAGTGAAACAGAGACAGAGACAGAGACAGAGACACAATAATGTAATGTGACGTTTTGGCAGCGGGACAGTTGGACGTGAAAATGTGTCCAGGAAAGCAGAGACCGACAATGGCAATCACGGATGGGGATCTAGCAAAGGAAAGAACGTTTCTCGATCTTTCCCTACAATCAATGAAGTCCAGGCAGCTAGAATGACTCAAACCGCATTGTTTGTCACCATCACACTGTCCGACATTCCCAAACAACACCAAACTGCAATCCGTCTTGCTCCTTCCTCAATCAGCTATTTTGCAACACTCTCACGCTCACCACGTCAAAAGTGAGCCAAACAAAGATTCAGCAACGGTAGAGCAACATCATCAAGACTTTTCTTCTATATATACGATCTGCAAGTTTCCCGGGCTTTAGTTAGTCTCCTTTCTCAAGCATTAATAAATCGAGCAGCTGACGCTGACAGTTGCGGCTGAGGTAGGCACCAGTGACGCCCCGGGGCTAGACTCCCTGGCAGCGAGCTGTGCTTAATTTCCCCCACCACTTGTCGTGCATAAAGTGTGGTACTCGTTGAGACAGCTCCGCTGACCAACGCTCCGTCGGGTCAAGACACAAGGGCGATAGTAAGCTCCTTGCAAACGGGCTTTGAAAAAAGCTTCAACAATTCGAATTGCCATTTTCGTCATCTTATGCCGACTTGTGGCCCAATTAGCAGCTGCACGATGCATGGTACAGGCTGTCGTCAAAGCTGATCGATACGCAGAACCTCCTGCAGCTCTAGCACAAAGAAGGAGTTCTTCTCTTTGTACCGAGCAGTACAGGCTCTCGGACCATGAGCCCCGGAAATGGTGGCGTTTAATAACAAGGTCGGGGATGGGAGTGCCTTGCGATCGGTCCACAGAGATGCGTTCGTTGGATAAGGCAAAAGGCACAGGCAGCCTATCAAACGGCCGACTTCCCCACTGCGGCTCACTCACTCTGGCGAAGAAGCAAGCAATCCTGCAGTCTGAGATTCTCCTCAATTGATGACCAACAATCAATCTTTTGTCTATTTCAAACCATGGTTTTCGATGGATACACCCCCCGTTTCTACGATCTGAGACATCTTTGTCTTATTTATGTGTGCGAATATGATTGATCTTGTGGGAAATAATTTGTCCAGTCTCCGAAGGGTCCAGACTCTGGAGGTGTCACCCCCGAATGATGGGGGGCTTTTAAGTGTAATCCCATTGCTGCTTATGGCTTCTACATCACGTGCAGCGGGCCGCGCCATTCGACGGAAAGGGGGTTTAAGCTTAATGGAATAACGATGCTTACACAAGTGACACCGTCTTGGACTTTTCAGATCCCTTGGTCTTCTGGGAATTTGCTTTGAGCCATTCTGATATCGGAGCTTATGTCTTAATGGGGCGTGTGGTGATCATTAGCACTCTACCGGCGTCTGGCCATGTCAACCCAGCCATTCCCGTCGCCACATCTCTTGTGGCCGCCGGCCATCGAGTTTTGTGGCACATTGGCAAGGAATTTGCAGGGACGGTGGAGCGGACCGGCGCAATGTTTGTGGCAGCGGTGAAGGCGCCAGATTTGAAAGAGCTCCCTCCGGAACCCGATGCTGAACTCAGCGGTATTGCCGCTGCAGTCTCAACGCTTCGAAAGCTCCTTGTTGACCGCATGGCAGGCCAATTGGCCGATTATGAAGAGATTATGCAAGAATACGGCAAGGCCGATGTCATTTTGGCTGATTTGTGCGCCCTCGGAGCCCGAGCCTTTTCTGAACGCCACGGAATACCGTTGGCCACGCTCGGAATCAGCCCGCTCACCATCCCAGCCCCTGAGATTCCTCGGTTTGGCACGGGCGATCCCCCGCCTGGCTGGCTGGGACGGCTGATGAACCGTTTAATGGGACCGCTCGGCATCTTTATGCTACGCGGCGTCACTACGGCATATGTAAGCGTGCGGGCTCAGCTCGGCCTAACACCCTTGCCCCCTGGCGTCACCGTTTTTGACCACATGTTTTCAACCCAGCTGCATTTGCAAGCTGCAACTCCAGCAATTGAATATCCCCGAGACCCTTGGCCCACTTATGTCCATTTTGTCGGCCCTCTTTTGCCCGAGCAGCCTCTTGTGACGCCTCCTCCTGCTCCTCCTTTGGCCGAGTCGTCGCAAGAACAGCAGCAACAAAAACAACAACAACCATTACCAGGAACCTCCCCAGACAAATATCAAACTTCTTCATTGCCGCAAGCCTTGGCCGATGAAATGGACAAAGCTTCTTCAGTCGTGCACATCACACAAGGTACCCTCATTGCGGAGCCTTCTGCACTCATCTTGCCTGCCCTGCAGGCTCTTGCCAATTGGGATTGTCTTGTCGTCGTGACTGTTGCAGATATCTCGGTGTTCGATAGCGTAGACGTGCCCCCGAATGTCCGCATCGAGCCTTTCATCCCGCATGCTCAACTTCTTCCACACGTAAACGCCATCATTTCCACTGGCGGATACAATGGCGTCAAGATGGCCCTCGCATGCGGCGTCCCCCTGGTCATCGTGCCCTGGGGTAACGATCAAGCTGATGTTGCAGGCCGCATTTCTTGGGCTGGCGCCGCTATCAATCTCCGCTCGCAGTCGCCCTCCGCCGCGGAGATCTTAGACGCAACTCGTGAGATCCTCCAGAATCCTAAATACCGCGAGAATGCTCGTCGAATCCAGGCAGAATTTAGGCAATACCCCGGTGGCGAGAAGGCCGTTGAACTCTTGGAAGACTTTATGTCAAAGACTAGAGTGGGTTCGTAGATTTTATTGCCCTGTATTTTTCTTTTTCTTTCTTTTATTTTTCCTCTTGTTTTCTCTCTTTCTTTCTTTCTCATTTTACATATATCTACCTGACATGTCCACTTTTTTCTTTTTTCTTTTTTCCTGTTTTCTTTTTTCCTGTTTTCTTTTATTTTCTTTTTAATATCTTTTTCTTTTTCTTTCTTTTTTCCTAAAAAAAAGTCCGTTAATCGCCTCTCCCCTTAATTCTTCAGCCACATAATACAAACCTCTCCCTCACCTACCCTCTTTCTTTCTCCTTTCCTTTTCTTCTCCCACCTTTAATACCCCCAATACGCAGCCACAGCGCGCATGTTTCTTTCCGCATGATTTGAATACTTATTCCCGAACCTGGACGGCACGGCGCGATCCTTTGAAGAAGACATTTGGCACTTCCAAACTAGATCTTGTAGTATATGCCATGATCTCCCGCTGCTGATCAGTAAATACTACTCCACTATATCAAATCAACTTGCAAATTGGTATAATCTACGTAATCTCGAACACATTGAGAAAATTGAGAAAGAATCACTTGAGATATTCTGACATGTGAAATTGACGGATATATGATAACTTATTCAATAGAATTTCTTTGATAGGAATTTCTTCAAACTAGAACACTACCCCTTCCTTCCTCCGGGGGGCATAAGGGATAATACTGAAGGAATGATATATAAGAATGTCATTGTGGGATTGATACGTATCTAACGCGTTGTGTCACACCTTCAAACTTCGTGACTCCGTGGTGGGGATGTGGAATGAAAAAGAAAAAGGAGGGGGAAAAGAAGGAGAGAAAAAAGAAATGTAGAGGGGAAAAAAGACAACAAAAGAGACAATTTTCCCTTAAGTACTAATTCCCCAGCAAAAGTACGTACGCCCCTATATTAGTATTCTATGCTAATAACAACAACAACAACAATAATAATAATAATGATAAGAAGAAGAAGAAGAATAATAATAATAATAATAATCACAAGAACGCCCCATAAAACGCCTCAAAAGATGCTCATCAAGTTCGTTTTTCCATGCGGAAGACTTTGCTTGTGCGTGTGTGTGTGCACATGCGGCATCTCGCCCACGCCTTCGCCCGAGGTATACTCTTATACTCCGAAAACCTGGTGGATTCTGCTGAATGATGAAGAAAATGAACCGTTGTCGCGCATGAACGCAACAGAGAAGAAGTTTGGGGGGGGAAGAGGGAGAGGGAGGGAGAGAGAGAGCTGTATAAAATACCCCACTCTGCGAGAGGGGCCGGTAGGGTAGAAGAGGACATGTGATGAGGAGTAATGAGGAACAGCCACAAGGGGACATGTCGGATGACAAAAAAAAAACAAAAACCGAACAGATATCCTTGTTCGTATACGAGATGATGCTCAGCAGAAGAAGCAGTCCTCGACATAGCGAAAGAAGGTTTGCAGAACGATATGCATCAGGGGGTGAAAAAGGGTCATTCTTCAAGGACTTCGCCTTCTTCGCTTAATTGATCTTCTTTCGAATCAGGTGGTATATCAGCTTGCTGTATCCTTTGGCTGTCTGCTGCCGTTGCCTGTGGCTTAGAAGAGTCTGGTTGAGCCTGAGGCTGAGATGGCTTGTTGGCGGGATGTTCTTTTGCAGTTGACGGGGTAGTACCATTTGACTGGACATGTCGCGACGTGTTTCTGTCGTCCAAGTGATCGGTTTTTGCTCGTTTGGCTTCACGTTGGCCTTGGTGATCTGCCGATTCCAGCTCGCGCTTCTCTCCGGTATGGTGGTGCGTCTTTTCGAAAGTAGACGTTGTTGCGCCTGTACCATTTCTCTGGCCAGTTCCGTTGCGATCTGGCGCTTGGGCATCTGTACCTGCAGCGCTAGCGCTCGCATCATGGGTCCGTTTACCCGCGCTTTTCTCGCTGCCAGTCACAGAAGCTACTGACCCTTGCCGCTCTCGTGGAGGCGGTCGAGCACAAGGAGTTTCGGGAGTCTCGGGACCTCGAGCGCGAGTTCGGGCAAATAACGGGTCGCCGTCTTCGGGGGTGCGGCTGTAGATGTTTTCGGAATGTTTCATGGGCACGTTCTCGTAGATGGAGGCCATGTAGTTGCACGCCTTTCGGACGTCCTTTAGGTCGACACCCATCATATCCCACCACGGTCTGCCGTCGAAGTCGGGAAAATCGACTTCGCAATATTTGGCTGCGCAGTAGATTGCAGCTGCAGCGATGGTTCTTGATGGGAAAAGCACGCACAGCATAGTCAGGTTGCTGTCGTTGACAAATGCCCAGGCGGCGTTGCGGAGCTTTTTATTGTGTTCCTGACCAAAGAACACGAGAAAATCGTAGAGTGTTTTATAGGGCGGCTCGAGAGAGAGGTCAAAGCATATTGCTTCAAGAAGGATATCTTCGTTGTGGAGGATAGTGTCTCGCCATCTCCAATATTCTTTGGACTGCTCGTCGATGACGAGATTGGGATTCTTCTGCGCTACTCGGCAGCAGGCAATGATGAGATCTCTCATCTTACGACAATTCTCTTCGACTTTGGTTGCCAAAAAGATGGCAGTCGCTGCAATGGCCTAGAAACACTTGCATTAGTCATCTTGTATTTGCCTACAGTCACCAGAGAGCAAGACGATGTCGGATCCATCAACATACATAGTAATGCATCCCTGGCCTCTCTGGTGTGTCTACCATTGAGTGTCTCATGAAAAACCGGTGGAGAAAGACACTCGCCGACGCCAAGGTAAGCTGTGGTAACCTTAACATAATGCCGACCTGAGTTATGAAATTGACCCCTTTGCCTCGGTTTTCTCGTTCTTTCTCGGGCGCCATACCATCGAGAGCCGATGGGGTGCGCAACAGCTCTTCCTCGCTGAATAACCATTGTGATTCGGCCTCTAAAAGGACAGGATTCGGTGAAGGCGGAGGGAACCGGCGTGAAGGCGGAGTAAGAACGGGATTTGGCGAAGATGTGGGAATTAGACGGTCTCCTTGAGATGCTTCTCTTGGTGCCAATACCGTTGGAGGTGCCGAAGCCATTTTTGGCGTAAAAGATCCAGCTGCCGGGAACGACGAGAGGAAAAGAGGGTTGTAAGACAACGTTTTGATGCTCTAAAAACGGTGTGAGCGAAAGGTCGTGCGGTCTATTCTGGAACTTTAAATATCTCCAGCGAGATACAGGGATGCCAGTCCAATGAGCGCTTTCTCGCGCTTCACTTGGGATACCCTTAGAGCAATGACGCGCTTTGCGATTGTCGATCGGAAAGAAACAGATGACCAAGTCTTCCTTTAAGGTTTGTACAGCCGCTGGCGATTGTGAACTTCAGTTCCAAACACTTGGTCTAATCGAGTATAAATGCTTTGCTATTTCCAAAGCAATCTCTGTAAGACGCTGAAATGGGCTTCATTCGATCCAAATCCAATTGAATAGCCTCAGAAAATTGCGGAAGCGGTCCGATTTCGAGGTCACGGCCGCAAGCTCAAAATATTCCACGGTACTGGATCAAGTTCGGATTTCCGCGCTTGCTGTATCATCAAATCAAGGCATTTAATTTTCATTGGTTCAAGGCATGCTTCACGAAACCGGAGAGGTTGAAGGAGAAAGCCAAATATGAAAGCAGAATAAAGCTTAGTGAATGCCAGGATGCGCAAGTGCGTGTCAGGGTGTCGAAACTTGAGGTCGCAGAACGACTAAGAACGCGACAATTCGCTACGGTGACCATGTCCCTCCCAGCACGCCAAAACCTTACCGTCACAAGGGGAAAGTGGTCAATATTCGCGGACCCCGTCCTGTTCTATTTTCTTCCTCTTTCTTCTTATTCGGATGAAGTGGTACAATCTTCATTACCATTTGGCCACTAACTCAATAATGCACCGCACGGCTTACTCAAATGGCGCAGGAACGGCCTGCTCGAAATTTCCCATATCAGACAGATGCTGCATCTATTAGTATGGAGGCATCCTTCAGCATAATCCAGCAAAAGAATAACGTCAACCTTTTTTCATGTTTCTGACTAGCATCTAGCCATCTCGTCACACGGAATTTTTTGCCGGTTCATTTTATCTTTGTATTGAAGCATTCAATATACAAACTTGTTATTGACATTGTTGATGAAGCGCCCTTAAAAACATTCCATGAAACGAAGAATATGTATGGATGAGACCGTCAACGAGCTGCACCAACCAGAAGGTTATCACCGCCAGCGGAAGTAGTGTAAAGAACTAGAAAGAATATGCGCCAAATCTTGGTATCATCAAGCCATATGCGCCCCAAATTCACTTGCTCTGTAGACATGCTATATGCACCGCTTTTGAAAGAATAATGCGTGACGGGAAGCTCGACGACAGGAACCTAAAGCACTAGACCACCCTTCCAAACGCACAGATATACTCGCTGTGGGAAATTAGAAAAACTTTTGCAAATCCAATGTTCGCGCTTTCGGTCTGTCGGTGTGCTGCCACCATCTTTTCCCGAGTGGGTGGGCCGCATTCCAATTTCCTGAGCATGTAATCTTCATCTGTGCTTCTTTAGTCGGACCGAGAAGATCCGGGATGTCAATAAGAGCGTACTCGCTCCCAGGTATATCAGGTTTCAATGAGTAGGTAATCGTAGAACCGACGGTGCCAACAAATGCATTCATAATAAAGATGTCTTGCACAACTCCTTCATCCTCGATAACGACTTTGAAGCCTGGCTGCGTTCTCGCCTCCTCAATCCGTGCTTGGGCTGCCGTTCGTGCAACAAAAAGATTTCGCAAGTAGCGAGTCTCGCTCGCAAGTTCCGGCTGGCGGGCAATAACGTACTTGTCGCTAGCTAAACTAATCTGCGCCTTTGGTTTGCAAATCGACTGCAGTACGCCATGATGGTCGCTCGGCGAGCGGATGGTGTGAAGTTTCGGGAATCCACCTGCCAGTATTGACGCTGCGAGATGCTCAGTGGCTACGCCAGGGACAAGGATGTCCCAATGCAAGTATTCGAGACTCCTCGAAGCGACGACAGGCTGCATAACAATCCCGCCCAACGGCAGCTCTGGCGAACTCTCTTGGACGAAGACGAACCGTTGTAGTTCAGTAAGGTTTGCGAACAGCTTCGAAATGACAGACAAGGACATGACTTCAATGTTGATTAAAGATAAACTCCGTAGAGAAAAAGAGCTCGGACAGCCCGCGAAAAGTGACAGCCCTCCGTCGCTGACTCCATGCAGATCCTGCAGACGAAGTGAGAGCAAGGGTGGCAAATTCTGGAGCGTTAAATTACCAAAATCCCCGGCATCGAAATTTGAGAGTGCTAGATGTCGCAATGAGGGCAGGCGATCGAACAAGCCAACAAAATGGTCATGTTCGAGTACATTGGAGGATTCGGCGTGAAGAAAAAGAGTGTGGAGAGAAGCCCATCCGTCATGAAGGTGTAAAAACTCCGTGGCCTGATCTGGATGTAGGAACTCGCCTGGGGATCCTTTTGCCGATGCTTTGCTGGAGTGGTCATGGCCAAGGATCCAAACATGCTCCTTGAGCTTGGCTCGAGTTGATAATGCATGCCGAAACCGATCAAATTCATGGACATAGGGCGGATAGTACCCTGTCAGCCGTTCAAGATTGGGGCAAGCCATTACGACTGATGCCACCAGGTTCATGACCCGTTCTGGCTTTTCCTTTGAGAGAATACAGGCAAAGTAACTCAGATTCGGAAGCTCGATTTCGCGGACTATCCGTGCTAAAGCTGCTCTTTCTCGCAAAGTTCGCCGAAGCAGCTTGAGTCGTGTGCCATACTTCATCTTGAACTTCTTGGTGTGATAGGGCGAATCCCGACCGGGAATGAATATGGAGGCATACCTGGATTACACTAAGTATTTAGCCAAAGATCTGATGACGATAGCAAACAAAGTGTTTGCAGCTTGTGGCCGCCCAGTTGAATCAAATGTCCAAGCTGGGGGCATCGTGTAAATCTTATAAAAGCAATACAAAACTAATCAAACATGTTGTCGCAACGGATAATAACATGGAATTAACGAGTCTTGTCAACCGTCAAATAATCTACTTACAATTGTTGCCGGGCAGCTCTTTCCCACATTCGACTTGTCAGAGACAGACTATATAAATCTCTGAGATAGCATGTTGAGCAAGTTGAAGAAGAGGTTCCTAAATGAAGCACCTTCAATTGAGCGAGGATGCGCTCGTAGACCTCCGGAGGAAGCTTTTTGAAGACAGCCGACATGTCCCTCACACCGGCAATTGGACGAGGCGCTGTGACAAACATGAAGGCTCGTGGATCTGCAGCTGACGCGAAGCTAGACCTGGAGAAACCAGTCAAGCTGGAATCTTCACTGGTCATGGAAGACATGGAATTGCGGCGAAAGGCGGAACCCTCTAGGGTTTGCCAGCTGACGGAGCTTCGTGAGGACGCCATCGAGGCGCGGATGACGCTTGGATCGTACGAATCTAGTGGCCGGTAGCTATCGCAACAGTTAGAATGAGCTTTGGTCCGATGGAAATTGACACGCGAGTCGGAAAATAACATCGCAGGCGCATATACCGCGAGCGAAGGGCATCTTCAGGGAACAGGTGATCTCGTTGCGAACGAAAGCCTTCCATCGTCGCCATTGATCGGAGGTGCGCTGGGGAGGTCATGGAGGGTGTAAAGTAACGCGCTGACACAATGACAGGGAAGACACTGCCGAGTGGTTGGAGAGCATGGTATGGAGGATTCTGTCTTGGATAGGGTGCAGAGCCACGCACGACGGCGGCTAGTTCTTGTATCCTCGACACAATGAAGAAATAGGGGAGCCCGTACCGCCACGAGGATCGTGCTCACCTTGATCTGGAAAGCAGAATCTTCTTCGCTTTGCTAGCTCATGGGTGTGCGCTTCCCGAATCGTCTGCCTGCCTTTCTCCGCAGCCGAAAGAGGGCCTGGATCAAGCGGGATCATTGGGACATCAACATAGTGGCGCCTGGGGCGCGGACGCTTTTGACACTGGCGATGGGTATTCTTGACCGGGGAGGGCGCCAAGCTAAAGCCAGCCCAGCTGGAAAAGGTTCAACGCAAAGCTGTCGTGGAAAAGGTTTTGCCAGGGTTGTCAAAAGGCCAGTCACTGATGGACGTAGACAGGTCCGCCTACGATGCGAGTATTGGGAACTGGGGGGGGGGGGGGGGACAAGCTTGGTTAGACCGCCCACGTTATGACTGGAAAAGGGTCCTCAATCATCCAACGGTGATTTGCTCAGATTGGTTGTTCCCGCTTTGCGCCAGTCACGGCCGCCTGCTCTTGCTGTCTTTGGGCTGGTGGCCATGCTTTTGTGGAGAGGGCGAGACCGGTCCCCTCAAACGGACAAGCATCGTGGCGGTTCAGCTCCCAGAGAAACTGCACTTAGCCATCCCGCATCAGGAACATGGTGAACATTCACGCACAAACGTGGCCTGAGCGAGCGGGATGTGAGGACCAAAAGTGCAAGAAGAGACGCAAATCAACATTAGCTCTGAAGAATCGAGGGAAAAGGGGAAAGGCTCCATGATAATCCATCACCATTCCGGTCATGTTATCCAGTTGTTCAAGGGTTCTAAAGCTATCATGCAGTGTCATTCTTTCCCTATTCGAACGTAAGCGAGGAACGGGGAAGTTTCGGTTTTCTGGATCTGGCAAGCAGCTTGAGGATCAATATAAAAACGTGGAAAGCATCCTTGTTTCGAACACGTGGGTTCAATTGAATGTTGAAACCTTGTGTTCTTCATGGCCGAATTCCAAAAAAACATAAAAGCAAAAAGACTTTTTCAGTTCTGACATGAATCTGATCATGAAGGTTGAGATGGTGATTTGTTAACGTTTGCCAATGCCATGTTCGAGACTCGTTGAACGTGTTGCAACATTTTCTGGCTACGACTTTGCCGTTGGCTAGTTCCAACTAAGCATGAGCACGCAAGAACATCCCCTGGTTAGCAGCACTGTTAGAGATAGAAGCACTTGAGATACACATTACTTCAGAACTTCTGTCATAGGGATTCCAAGTTGCCTACCTTAGGTATTTATCCCCAAATGTAAGGGACTCAGTACTGCCGAGGTAAAATGTACTTGGTTTTCTGACTGAGCAGGCAGCTGCACGAATCATGTGGGAGAGGATTATGACGACTTTATCCTTTGAAAATGCGAAGAAGAGCGAGTGAAGTAATACATTCGAATAATATTATGCAAAGTGTACCCCCACTTGTGAGGAGAAGTCTCCGATTACTGTACTCCGTAGGCCCATTGGACCCACCAGCCCGGTGGTAGTGCCACATGTGCAGGCACACGCGGCCGCGGAATGGCTGGCGCAAGGATGGACTACGTACATGCGAAATGCGACATTGTTGCACAAAAGAAATGTGGCCGACAAGCAGCGATCTCTGCATCCCAAAGCCGGTGCCTGGGCGCTGAAATCGGCATCTCTCTGTATGCCAAGATTTCCACTGCAAGATCTCGCTTGAAGATGGAACCACAAATGCATGCTTAAGCAACAGTATTGGGAATTCAACCAGAATACACAAAATATCTCGTCACTGAAGGATGTTGGGTATGAAAGCCGTAGCAATTGTATTTTCGAGTCATCATAAGATGTTCCAATTCTTTATCATTTAAACCGGATGACATTACAGTCCAAATAGTCCATCAAATGTAAAAAACGAAGAAAAAGAAAAGGGTAACTAAAAAGCCAACCGTGGACGACCTCACAAGAAAAATGAAAAGCTTTCGTCAAGGTAAAAACAAAACGCCATTTCCCGATGCCATGCCTCATAATTACTCCACAGCCGAGACACCGTGGGCTGCGTTGACAGGGTTGGCCTTCTCGTTCCACTCAAACTTGAAGTCCTTGCCCAGCTCCTTGGAGATGGCTGTCTTGACAGCCTCCAACACATTACGGAAGACACCGAAGTTGGCGGGATTCTCCTCGTCGTTCTCACCGCCCTGGAAAACACCGGTGCGGACCAAGCAAGTGTTCCAGCCGTAGGAGTTACCGCCGACGATATCAGAGGCGGGGTTGTCACCAACCATGTAAATGTGCTCGGGGAGCTTCTCCTCGTTGTGGATAACATTCATCCAGTTGGTGATGACTGAAAAGCGAGTCAGTTACTGCGATAAAACATGGGTTTAATTAAGGGAGAACCAACCTTCATCGGCGTACTTGTAGGTAGCCAGCTCAGGCTTACCATAGACAACACGCTCGAGGTCCTCACCGGTCAAAGCCTTGTACATGGCCTCAAGACCGATACGGAAAGCACCCTGAGACATACGCGGGTAAGGGTGCTCGCTAGGGCACAACAGGTCACCCTGGGAGAAGTAGATGGGAATCCGCTGCGAAACAGGGTCCTTAGCGCGAGTGCCGAAACGGCCGTTCTCCGACTGAAGCAGGTCCATGATGATCTGGAGATCGGTGGCGAAGTCACGGCTGTCGGAGAAGACAAGGATGGCATCAATGTTCATGCGGCTGAAATCCCGGGGACGAGAAGTGGCACGCTCCTCGGCGGTGAATTTTCGGAAGGGAGCAATTGTCTCATCCCAAGCGATAATGTCGTTAGGCACGACGATGTCCTTGAAGCCGTAGAGCTCGGCAACCTCACGACACTTGTAGCCTGTAGTCAAGAATTAGCCTTCTCTTCAAACCGACAGTGGTAGGACTTTATAACCCACCTTCACCACCAACAACCAAGACGGTGTTGTAGTACTCGGACAGAGCCTGCATAGGGGTGTGGGATTGGATGAACTGTTCAGTCGAAATTGGGACTCCGAGAATCTTGGAGAGCTGATCGCAACGAGGCTGCTCAGGCTTGCCCGAACCGTTGGTGAGGAAAATGTGAGGAATCTTGATGCCGAGCTCGTTGTCACTAAAATTCGGAGTTAGTCGAAAGAGCTTCTTTTCTTCTCGGGGGAGACGAGTGAGAGGAAACCTACCCGTTCAAGATTTGCAAGGCACGACGACCCTCAGGAATGAGACGGTCACCGTGGACCAAGACACCATCAATGTCGAAGACGAAGGACATGTTCTTAGCAGCCTTGACCTTCTCACCAGCAAGATCCTGAAGCTGGGCAGCAATGATGTCCCGAGAAGGAGCAATTGGGGGCATGCCAGGACGGCCGCCCTCCTCAGCGGTGACAACGGAAGACAGTCTCGACTGTCTCTTGGAACGGGGGATGGGCAAGGAGGCGCCGAAGGAGTTACGAGAACCCCGTCTCTCCTTGGCAGCGGGGGAGATGCTCAAATTGTGCATGTAGTGAGAAGCATCGCTGATGGAGGACCGCGTGGCGGGAACCTCAATGGCACTTCCACGGTGAGCATCACTAGGAATGCTCAAGCTGCCGCCATAGCTGCCAGAACGGCCACCAGCGCTGCCAACGGCCTGTTCCTGCTGCTGCTGCTGAGCGGGGGCGGCGTTAACACCAAAATCGGAATCGTCGTAAGTAGGCATTTTGAATCGTATGATAGGGATCGAGGATCAGAGGAATTGAAAAGGGATTGTGAGGGTATAAAAAGGTTCGAAAAGGAAGAGTAAAGGGGATAAAACAAAAGGGAAAGGACGGGATTGGGTCAGACCAGGGAGAAGAATTAGGTATTTATTACGAGGGGCATTCGCTCCGTCTTCTGTCGTCAGAGGGGCTTGCTCTTGATTTCGGGACCCCTCCTCCTCGTCGCCATTGGATCCTAAACTGTACAAATTCGGGATGGTGATTTTGGGGCCTTGGGAGGCGTCGGTGTGGGCGGTTCGACTACCATGAACCGTCTCATTGCAGGTGCGTAAGAGAGGGCACGGTCGGGCAAGAGTGATGTCAGTGCTGTCGAGAAGGATCCGCCGACGCACCGCTAGGTTGGTTCTATTCATTATCTCATTAGTCGAGCATGGAGAGAAAGCCTATCTGCTAACGCACCACGAGAATATTAAGGGTTGGTTTCCAAGTAGGAAAAGCGGAGCCCTCATGTGTGCAGAAAGGTACCGCAAGTGTCCCGATCCCCCATTTGCAACAAGCATCCTGGCATATTGGCTGCCGAGCAGTAATAATCGAGAGACTGGTACGTCGTGTTGTGTAATTACCTCGCCACTTTGCCCGAAAGTGGGACTGGCGTCAAATGAATGTTGACATGTCCGCAGCAATTGCGCCTCCAGCAAAAAGGAGAGTTTATCTCAAGCGACGCTGCAATTACAGTATGCGGGCCCCAAGGAGGGGTCGAAACAACCTGCTGGCAGGACAACCGCTCATTAGAGAGGAACTGCTGCCAAAGTCGTAAAGTCATTATTACGGTCTTCTCGTCTCTTGGTTGCAGGGCACCTTTTTCTCCATCAGCTTCCGTCCCGAGACTTTGACCTTATCTCTCTTCTCACGGCCTGTCATTAATCCCAGATTTCATCTCTTTGCCGCCAAGGTACAACGCGCCAAAGGAGCAAGGAGCAAGGACCAGAGAGCATAGCCCCTCGTTGGTGGGGTAGCGGGTCTCATTATTTCGGTATAGCACCTTGTTCTCGGAGAAAGGGACCATTTCTAGAGTACTCATAATTTGCTATGGAAAGATTTAGATGCGAATTAATCCTGGTCAACGCCCCAAGGCAAGATACGACGAAATTTCTACCGTCCAAAAATAAAAACTGTTGGATTTGTCCCTAGGGGACGTGATGAATGCAGATGCAGATGCAGATGCAGATGCAATGCAAGAAGAAAAACGCCTTGCTTCAAGGAAATTTTTCGTAGTTCCGGTGCCTCTGCGACGTCAATGGCCCGGGCACCTATGTGGTCACCTTCGTGTTCTATTGGTCAATGTAACGAGGACCGGATTCTCTCCGAAGAGCCGCCGTTCGTTGCTCCCTGGTCATCATTACCGCAACCCATTGGTTGAAACAGTGATTCAAGCCAAAATCGGCAAGGTGCAGACTCTTTTCCTAGGCCATTGCAGTTTAAAAAGCCGTGAGAAATTTGTACATGGATTCTGGCGTGGGTTCCGCTGGGAGGAGAAGTACCTCGGTGCCTGCCGGTATTTTCAGATGAAGGCTGTTTCAATGTTTCGTAATAGATCCACTCGGTCGCAATAAGATGGAGTAATCTTCTCTTCTTGCTCGTTTGTTTCCACAGCAAAGAGGACACCATCCCCCTTACTTGACCGACTGGTTCCTGAAGATCGGTATCGGCACTTCTCGGTTCCCGTGCAGACAGCTGCGTACAGGTGTCCAAAGACATTGGTTAATCAATCCGACGCACTCGCTTCGGACACGAGATGAAACATGCCCGATTGGGAAGGAGGGGCACATATATGAGCGATGATGACGGCGGAGGGGCAGCAACACCACAGCCTGTCAACGAAGACGTCATTCCCTCACAACCGGTGGGGACAGAAACTCTGGGACCAGCCTCTCTCTTCCAACACACTTTGCCTGGGCCCGTAACGATCGTCGATCACGTGCCTACTACCTCATTCGATTCTCGTCTCATTTCTGTGAGAGTTTGAGAATAGCGCTGGTTGCTATGGATCATTCATAAAAAGCTCCCCTTCCAGCCTGGTGCACAAAGTTTTAGGAATTCTTCTTTTCCATCTTTCTCCTACTATATACCCCTTTCCCATAAAAGCCTTTCGATTTCATCTTATTCCTCCATCCATCATCACAATCATGTCTTCCAAGACCTACAAGCTCTCCAACGGCGTTACCATCCCCGCCTTGGGTTTCGGTACCTTTGCCAGCGAGGGTGCCGTGGGTGAGACTTACAATGCCGTCACTGCCGCTCTCAAGGTTGGCTACCGTCACCTCGACTGTGCCTGGTTCTACAAGAACGAGCATGAGGTTGGTGACGCTGTCCGCGACTTCTTGAAGGAGAACCCCTCGGTCAAGCGTGAGGACATCTTCATCTGCACCAAGGTGTGGAACCACCTCCACGAGCCCGAGGAGGTTGAGTGGTCTTTCAACAACTCGTTGAAGAACTTTGGTCTTGACTACATTGACCTTTACCTTGTCCACTGGCCCATTGCTGCCGAGAAGGACGAGCACAACATGCCCAAGATCGGTGCTGATGGAAAGGTAAGCCTCTGACGAAATTTATTTACGAAATCGTTAATGTAGAATGCTCGACTGACACTCTCGATAGTACATCATCAAGAAGGAGTTGACCGAGAACCCTGAGCCCACCTGGCGCGCGATGGAGAAGATCTACAAGTCTGGCAAGGCCCGTGCCATTGGTGTCTCCAACTGGACCATTGAGGGTCTCGAGAAGCTGTTCAAGTTCGCCGAGGTTAAGCCCATGGTGAACCAGATTGAGATTCACCCCTTCCTCCCCAACGACGAGCTTGTCGACTGGTGCTTCAAGCACGGCGTCATGCCCTCGGCCTACTCTCCTTTGGGCTCCCAGAACCAGGTCCCCACTACCGGCGAGAAGGTCAACACCAATCCTGAGCTGAACCGCATCGCCGAGAAGAGCGGCCGCTCGCTCGCTCAGGTCCTCATCGCCTGGGGTATCCGCCGTGGCTACGTTGTGCTCCCCAAGAGCTCCACTCCCGCACGTATCGAGAGCAACTTCAAGCCCGTTGACCTTTCTGACGAGGACTTTGAGGCTGTCAACAAGGTCGCCCACGGCCGTTGCGTCCGTTTCGTCAACATGAAGGACACCTTTGGCTACGACGTCTGGCCCGGCGAGGCTATCCGGTAAATGCTTTTTTAACGGCTTTACGACCTATTATTTCTCTTTATTACCTCTTATTTTTTCCTCTTTACAAATTTTTGTGTATCTACGAGAATTTTTCGATATGACTGGATGACCCCCATGTCTGTTTTATAAATAGACGAATCTTGAACGACTGGTTTCGTTCCTCAAAACAATATCTCATTATTTCAATTCATGATGCATTACGGTGATGTCAATTCGCAAATCTGTGAAACCAAAGATCAATTAAACGTCCCTTCCCGTCCTAACTCGCATAAAATTATTCTGTCATCCATGCCTTCATATGAACACCAACTTAAACTAGTCAGAGCCACATAATAACAACCCATGTTCTATTTCTTCACAATGAGGTAATACCCAAACGACGTCATTTTTTTTACGAGTACCCGCCATATATTGCAACCTTGCCACGAGGGCGCAGATCTTTTTCGAGCGCACCGCGCACCGAGCACCTAGCACGGACACGTAGGCATTGGGGTAAATTATCTCTAAACTTTAAAACTATGTTTAAATCTTTTTTTTTTTGCCAAGACCCGACGATACAGTACACTGTGTAGATCTCTAGATCACTTCGATTCCCCAGACCCCAGAATCTACTCTGGTAGCAGTCCTGCAGTAAACGCACATCTTTCACTGCCTGCCCTGTACCTCACTGGTGCTCTGTGAAAGCAAGTAGTAGTTAAGAGTATTAAAGAGTATGAATACTACTACTTGTATTCCGCGTACCAATAATACAAGTCCGAAATATGACATTCCCATTGTAATCAATGACGCAATACGTAAACAATATATATGCAGATGAGACGATGAGGAGATTAGACCAGATAGATATAATTTAACACGCACCGCCGACCCAAATGAGTTGTCAACTTGAAATAATCCACATCTTGTATGAATATACACGGGAGAGGGGAGGGGGAGGAAGAGGTCGTTCCATAGTTTTGAAAAAAAAAATATTTCTTGGTATGTTTTTGAATTGAGCCTTATCCATTAACATTAGAAGTTAGGTAGTTAAACCCCTCACCCAGCCCAGTGACAGTGACTTTTCGAGAAAGGGAAAAAAAAATTGAGTCAGCAACTGAGACGTTTTCACATGGAAATAGACAAATCTTCATCAAACCGATTAGAGAGAGAGAGAGAGAGAGAGAGAGAGAGAGAGAGACAAGAAAAGGCACTTGAGCAGGGTAATTGAGATTGCGACATGGCCAGGAATCAAAGAAAGAAAAAAAGACCGATCTTTCCTGCACGGCCAGCACGGCGTCAAACCACCAAATCTCAAAAATCTCACAATATTAAAAAAAAAAATGAAACAATGTTTCCATATCGGTTCCTCTTGTTAATATATGTAAAAGTAAAAAAAAAAAAAAACATGAAGGGGGGCCGGGAGGGATTCTGGGGGAAATAATCTGCCCGCCCAAGAGGGGATATTGTATGTGGTAAAAAAAAAAAGGAACTTTCCAACCCCGCCCCCCCTTGTTTGGCGCGATACATACAAATTTAGGCTACCAAAGTCGGCCTTTTGACGCTATAGTAATGAAAAAAAGTCTCGTCCAGCACAACATGGAGCGATGAACGGGAAAAAGAGGCCAAAAAGAAAATACAAGCAAAAGTCACGCGGTGATAAAGCCCGCCAATCGACAAGAGTGGAGGCACGTGACTTATCAAAACGCGGAAAACAGCTGTTTACAAACGTGGGGAGAATGCCGGCCTTTCGCCACTGCCTGACACAAAGCACGACGCACCAGAAATAATAAGAGGTGCTGCACGGCTGTGAAAGCGGAGAAGACGGTGGAACACACAGAAATAAAGGGGAAATGGTGAACATGCCTACCGCCTTTGCTTTGTTGCCGTTTTTTTTTTTTTTTTTGCGCAAGGAATGAGCCTTGTTCAGATTGTTCGTTGTTTCCCCTTCCAAGAAACACGATGCAACGTAAACTCCCCGTGCATCCTCTCAAAAAACCCCTAAATTCATGAATCATCCAAATCCCGTCCAGCGCGACGCTCGGTAAACTTTTTGTGCAAGGTAACAAGTTATTGAAAAGAAAAGGGCGGGGCTGTGGAAGTTGAAAAATGGCCATGCGGAGGCACTTGAAACTCCAAATGAGATGCTTGAAGAACGAGACAAATGGCATTTATACTTCAAAGTGTTCGTTATTGAAGATGCCATCTTCCGTGTGATTGCCTGTTCGTACGACGCCGCTCATCCGCTCATGCAGCTTGCCATTTTGCGGGATGGGTTGGTCCCAGCTGGGATCGGCTTCGCGGTCATCTTCGTCCATCCTATCAAGATCATGATGCTGGAAGTGCTCATCCATATTGCTCTCATCCACAAAAGTGAAGCCCTTGAATTTGGCTTGCATGCCAGGCGACAGAGGCGTCGAAGCCGTAACCCCACCTGCACCAAATGCAGCCGCGCGAGCATTGAGAGAAGAAGCTGCAGTTATCACGTTGGTGAACTCCGGGTCGAAATTTGACGTATCAAGCTGCGACTTCAGTTTCGGTTTGAAAGGAGGAACAACATTCTTCTTTAGCAGAGCGTCCCAGTCCACATCCGCAAAGAAGGGGTGGTTCTTGAGCTCTTCGGCATCATTGGTTGCACCAAGACGATGCTTGGGGTTGCGATTGAGAAGCCCTTTGACGAAATTACGTCCCTCTGTGCTGAGAGCATCCCGCGGGAAGCGAACCTTTCCAAAGGCAATGTTCTTGTACATCTGCTGCGTGTCTTCAGCGTAGAACGGACTCCAGCCGCAGCACATCTCAAACACCAATACACCAAGTGACCAGAAGTCGACCATTTTGGTGTATCCCTGTTCATCCAAAAGGACCTCGGGTGCCAAGTACTCTGTTGTTCCGCAGAAGGTGTTGGTGGTATCGTCTTGTGCTAGATTGGCTTTTGACAATCCAAAGTCGCAAAGCGCAATGTGGCCATTGGCATCGAGCAGGATATTCTCCGGCTTGAGGTCACGATAGACAATGTCATGTTGATGGAGATGTTGCAACGCAAGAATGAGCTCGGCAATGTAGAATTTAGCACGCGGCTCCTGGAACCGACCTTCTTTTTGCAGATGCCAGAAGAGCTCGCCTCCGGACATATAGTCGGTCACCAAGTAAAGATCGGTAGGTGTCTGGAAGGAAAACTTTAGACCGACAATGAAAGCCGACTCTGTCTTGGCGGTTCGAACAAGAATATTTCGTTCGCCCAACGTATGGGCAATCTCCTTCTTTTGGACAATGACCTTCTTCGACAAAACTTTCATGGCATAGATTCTCTGGGTGTCAATCTTGCGGACTTGATACACTTGTCCAAAGGTGCCTATGGATTGAAAAGTGTCAGCATGGTCTCAAAGGACGAGAAGTTTGAATAGGCTCCTCAAGGGCAAACACGGACCTTTGCCAATCAGCTTGAGGATTTGAAAGTCGGCCGGACCGTACTGCTTCTTCTCTGTCTTTTGAAATTCAAGGCGCAGGAAAATTTCTCCAGTAACAAGCTCCTTCTCATGGTTTCGGCCCTCGAGATGAAACCAGTTTTCCAAAACGGACGCACGCTCACTAAGATTAGGGCAAAATCGAACGTGGCCGAGGAAGGCCTCGTGGTTTGCACGGTCATAGACCGAGATCTCAATCTCCGAATGCTTTCCCACGACGTCACTGTTCCCCAATTGTCAGTTCGGAGAGGGGACGTAATGATTGCGCAAGAATAAAAAAAATGCTTACAAAACAGCTTCATGGTCCCATTTGGGGTCAGTAACAAGCTTCTTCTTCCCCATCTGATAGTCCGTCAGGTTTGCATTGCTGCTTTGACGGCTCCTAGAAGGAATAGGCATCGGACGTCCCGCTTCGCCACCACTGGGACGAGGAATAGCAACACCTTGAGCGGGATCCTCCTTTGTGGGCGACGGCACTAGCGCTTCCTCCTCTTCCTCCTCCTCTTCCCCCTTGGGGCCCTTGGAGATGTACTCATTCCACTCAAAGACGCAAACGACATATGGATCTACACTCGGCCTCAGACCTCTTGCTTCTGAAATGAGCACCGAGAGCTTCCCCTTGGGCGGACCAACGCTCGATGCTGCGTTTGTGGCAATGGTATTCGCCGTGGAGGAGATGGAGGGGCTTTCGCTCGTCTTGTTCGAGGAAGGGCCCACAGATAAGGACTGTTGCCGTTCTGGGTGTTCTGCTGACAACGCTCGAGGCGATTGAGGCGGGGTACTCTTATCGCGCGGAGAATCCGCGCCGTCAGTTAGCTTTTTCAGTCCATGATACGACGAAGAAGCCGAAGGAGGATCAGACGTAGATGGGGCAGAAAAGCTAGCATTTTGTTCAGGTGTCGTCGAGGAAGAGCGGGAAGTGGGATTCGACAAATGTGCAGCGTGGACGGTAGGGGTCGTGGTTACGCCGCCCAGGGGATTGACCGGGGTAAGAGTGTATCTCCGCGCCATCATTGGAGATTGTGTAGAGGAAGAAAGATCAGACGCAGGGTCTGCAGCACGCATTTCCGCGGTAGATCCGCCGGCAGATCCAGCCTCAACGCGTGTGCCGTCCTCGTCCCTTGTGCTTTTGGACATGGAAGAGGCGGAGGAGATTGGAGGGGTTGGATATGCAGAAGGTTCAACCTCCTGCGAGGAGACCGGATGCGGCCTACCGCCCAATGCCTCATGAGGCAACAGCGGAGCCGTATCGTGTCCCTCATCAGCGCGGCGCTCAGGGGAACTTGAAGCCGCTGGCGGCTTCGAATCACCACCCGCCACACCCTCCCGTATGTGCAAGGGATCATGACTCTCGACGCCCGTATCCACCGCCGGGGTGGCTACAGCTGTGGAGCCCGGAGGAGAAGGATTGCTAGAGGATCTGTTACGAACCTGTCCAAAGAAGCTGTGCGCGATGCCGGGGAGTCTCTTGTCCACGAGATTGGGGCGAGGGGTAGAGATTCCCGCCGGCGGGGTCGACCCGGTTGAGCCAATTTGGTCATGGCCATCGTTATCAGGCCGGCTGACAGCGTGTGAGGGGTTAGCAGAGGCCATCGTGGGGATGAATTGTTTGGCGGAGAAGGAGGTGCAACGATGGAAGTACGCTTTGGAAATCGCCAAAGGTAAGCGGAGATCACCACGAGGAGCACGTAGCGGGTCACACACTCGTCCAAGGGGAGTGACGATGTGACGGCAGGTGCCGCGCCTCTAGTGGCAACGAGAAAGCTGACGGGGAGGAAAAAGAGGGAAAAGGGAGTTTGCAGGGTCTCGATGAAGCGAAACGAATTTTAAGGGATCATGGAAGTGGGTCACGATTGGGCTTCACATAACCAAGTTGCGCCCGTGGTTGTCAGGAGAAACTGAAGACGGTTTTGAAACAACAAGGGAATTCGAGAGGAAGGGAAGGAAAGGAAGACGTAAAAATGGTGACCGGGCGAGCATATTTGTGGGAAGCACGACAAGAGAGAAAGTGGGCAAAGTCCGACGTCTAGTGACGCTTGACTTTTCCACGAAAGGGTATAGCTTAGAAATGGTGCTTGTTCGGACCGAGAAGCGCCAAAGACGAAAAAAAAAAAAGTTCCCGAATCGCAACGAGTCCACCCTTTCGTCCATTCTGCATGTGCACATGCTGTCGTCCCCAATCAGAGACGAAAAAAAGTGGAGCGGCCCCATGTCGCTCGCATGCAGTTTGGACGCAAGGTGGATCGCAGAAGCCCATCGGGAACACGATTCGTGAAGGTTGCCCTCGAACGGAGCGGCTTCCGACATAACAACAATTAAGAAACAATAATAATTGCAACGCACTTACCTCTGCAGTATGGCTTGCCTTAACAAGGCCGTCGCTCGCTGAGCATTAACGCCCTCCTGTGTCGCCATGGCAGAAGGACGTGTTGCAGGAAAACTAAGCTCAGCGAACGACGAGGAGATGGTTCTCAGCAACGGTAAGCGACTAACGCTTGAACTCGGCTGTGTCCTGGTCGACGTCGTTGAGCTGTTAGATTTGTAGAGCACCGGACGACCAAACCCTTGACACGAATTCTGGCGAGAGTGGATTGGTGTTGCCTGACCGCCAGGACCAGGAATGAATCCACTAATGGAGGGAATCCAATAGCAGGATACTCGGTGAGCCTCGAGTTTTGACGTAGTTAATTTCTTTTCCGCAATATCGAAGCAGTCTATAAGCTCC
This sequence comes from Xylona heveae TC161, assembly GCF_001619985.1. Taxonomy (NCBI): domain Eukaryota; kingdom Fungi; phylum Ascomycota; class Xylonomycetes; order Xylonales; family Xylonaceae; genus Xylona; species Xylona heveae. Next base: position 594,786 of record NW_017264204.1, on the reverse strand, counting down.
GATGCAGGAAGAGGTGTCTGCACATGAAAATTGGGCCTTGAACGTGTCGACGTCGATTCTGGAAGAGTTCGTATCAAAGAATTTTCATCTGAGCTAGAAGAAAAAGCAGGAGCAGGAGCAGTACCATCCCACTCGGTGAGCTTGTTGTGTCCTGAGCTTATAGCATGAGGGGTACCGGTAGGGATGTTGGAGACGGTGGCCACGGCAGTGATGTCGTTGGGCGCGCCGGGGCCCGTCATGGTCGTCGTGGAGCGGCGCCGGTACTGCAAAGCGTCTGCCAGCTTGTCTCTCTTGGGTATGGAGTTATAATGGCCTGTCCAAGCCGCGGAATGGGGGCTTGGAGAGAGAGACTGTCGGTTAGCTGGATAAGCAAAGTGACCAAATGCGCCCACAATTTAGCTTGTCTCCCTTCAAAGTCATTCAGTATTGCTGGGTACTCCGATTCAACCTTTCAGTCTCGTCCAGTCTGACCTCTAGCCGTAGACCTCACTGTAGGCGAAAGATGTATCTTTGTTGTATCACGCCGACCTTTCCTGACGTGTCGTTGCAAATCCTTCGATAAGAAGAAAGGCCCCCGTAGAGTGGTCAAATCAGTTGCGCGAGCTACTCTCCACTGTGCCAAGTCGACCGAAACGACGAGTGTGTAGGATGTGGTCAAATGAAATGACACTGTCGGTCCACCTGGTACATGCTGCCTTTGACTTGGTGGGAAGATTGGTGGAAGCTGAAGGCGAAGCGTGTCGTATTCCTCCTGAAGGCAAAGAAACAGCTCAGTAGGCAGATCATAGGCCCTTTGATCGAAATTGGAAGGAAGAGGTCAAAGAGAAAAGGGAAAGAGCGACAGCCCGTCGACGAAGAAGAAGCTGAAAGAAAGCCTCAGGGATTTGTCTAGAAGCAGAATATGGGTTAAAGGCTGCTTGGCCGTAATGACCATCAAACTGGTCGAAACCTCCAGCCTGCTGCGACTCTTCCCTCGCATGCATCTTGTGGTCATCGTACAAAGCAGTGAATGTATTGGGCAGATTGTACGACAGGACTTTTGCCATAGTTCCATATCCAATGCCCGCACCTCAAGTAGCAGCCCTACAACAGGTTGTGGTAAGATGGTGAGAGGGATGAATGCAGGTTACACGCAACAGCCATCTTCGGGCACTCAGCTTGGCTCATTTCCGATGCTGCAGCCGACAGCCTACGAGCATTGCAATCTCACGTAGGCAGTCATCAATACTTCTCAGACAGTCATAGTAAACAGAGGAGCCAATTCGCAACCAGGACCAGAATCAGTTCTAGGAAACAGAAAGTACACACTTTAATCCATCAAGACGACCATGTCAGGCTCAGTATCAGATGCTACAAGTGGTTTCTTTACCGTGAAACTTTCCCCTTCAGCTGGCAGAGCCCAAGCCGGTGAAGAGTAGCCGGCACTTTCTCAGTGCCGCATTTTATCTATGATGCCATCCATTAAGTCCATCGCTCTCCAGTGTCTCGCCACCGAGCCTGGGAACAATTACGAAAAGGCCGGCTCTCATTCATACATTAGATTAACCCACCTTAATCGATGGTGAGGTAAGATACATTGCCAGGGGATTGCGGAAGTCCGCCAAGATGATTCGGATGCTGTGAATCGGCGGCATCTCCGAGTACATATTGTATAAGCTCGAATTTCAATAATCGCCTCGCCTACGGAGTAATCGTCATTCTATCCTCGCCACGGCTGACATGCTGAGGGCCGTTATTGTAACCACTTGCCATTGTCAAAACCTCAGACATCCCCTAACACAGGGAAAGAAATATATATCCCAGCATCAAGCTATTTAGATGATGGGACCAATCCCAACTAATCTTAGGGGATTCAATATTTTGACTTTCTCCTTCTTTGAGCTTGAGCGCCTTAGGTTCGCGGGATGACGTCGGAGGAGCTAAAGAGCTCGCCATCCGCTTTCCGAATAACTGACCGAGACTCAATTTCCCGCAGCCGGGGGGAAGGATGCATTAACATTGACTCAGATAGGCTGGCTGACCAAAGTGGCTGAGTATGATATAGTTGGCGGCGATTGGGTTACCTGGTAGAAAGTGTGCAAATTTGTTGAACAGCTGGCAACTTTCTTCTGTGGTTTGCCTCTTTTCGCGTGTTCAGTTGGTTAAGGTTTGACTAAGTTAGTCCCCAGGGGCCCCCTCAGGTGGCCCGGCCCATTGATTCTTCGTGCCGAGATTTCAGCTCCCGCGATTCCCCAAGTTGAGTCCATACGGAGTAATCGCCACAAGGCCAAGGACCCAGAGCCGCATACCGCGTCGGGGGGTTTCAAATACTCTCAAGGATTTCTCGAAAGAGAGCTTGTCGATGCGGTAAATCCGTCAGCCCAGTCTCGGTGAATATAGATTCCGGTGTAAAAGCCGGATCTAATAGCCTTGCGACAAATGGGGAGCATGGGCAACCAATAAAATGGCAATCAGCTCTGAAAGCAGAAGCCTCAAACCCATTTTCCCGTGGGCAAATCGATTCCCCGGTTATCCGCAGTTAAGAAAGATCATCCACATTGTTCAGCCCAAGCCAAATTTGGGAGGGATTCGCCGTCAGCCAAAAGGTACGGTTGTAACTGTTGCCGCACCAAATAAAAAGCACGGAATGCCCTTCTCGCATCCCGCTGGTAGGCTCGACATAATTCCCTGACTGAAAAGAACCACCCGCTTGTCAACGGAAGCAGGGACATGTGTGCTGACACGATGGGGTGGCCCCACATCCTCAACAGACTACTACGGCTTGGTATTCAATTAAACCGTCTAAAAGGTATTGTTCGTCTGATGATTGCATATCTCCGGCTTGGACTTTTCCACCGCCTCCTTCGGTAGAGCACCCCTCAGGGCATGCTATTCATAGATGTAAAAATTACCGCGCTTAGCTATCAGGTATATACGTCATATGTGGATCCTGCGGGTGCTGCACGTTGTCTTTTGGCAGGGAACAGCTAGCTAGGGTTTGATATAGATTCCCGACGTGTCACATGTCATGTCAATGGAGGCTCAATTGCGCAAACAGGAGCATTTCCGAAACAATGCGAACCACTACGGAGTGTTGGAGCATTTCGAGTGAAACACTCTCGACTGGTACGGACAACGGTTGATGGCGACCATAGATAATTACAGAGCCTTTAATATTTGCTCGCGGTTCCAGTTAGTCATACGCAGTCGAGAAATGAAATCATCGCGATTGACTAGAAGGTGTTAGTATTTGGCTTGCTCAGTCGGAGGTTAGGATAAACTGAACTATATCCACCACATAATCGTCGTTTTCCTGTAAAGGCTGATCTTCCATGGAGTATCCTCCAATTGTCAAAGACTGCTGAACGTATTAGCATCTGTCTCCTTTTCTTTTATTAATGTACACCTGATGAGCAACGAACTTAATGGACGACCTGGCTGTAGCTGCTCCCAGTATTCGCTTTCCTCACGCCTGAGGATGTTGGCCCATTTACGAGCTGCATCGTACCATCTCTCCACGTCCTCTTCATTTTCCCATTCGTCCATAGTGGCCCTGTCATCATTGTTCCATCGGACCTGTATCAATTCTCCTGTAACTGGATGATGGTTAAGGATTGGAAACGAGGTATAAGGCTGAATGCTGATTCCCTCATTTCCACTTGCATGGGATGGTACCCTCACTTGGCTCAAGATACGATAGGCTTCCGGTGCTTCTTTCTTCAAGATATGGGCAGCACGGAAGCCGTCCACTAATAGCGAAGCACCACCTTCTCCTTGAGTGTGCGAAAGGAGGTGAAACAGCTGCAGGCCAGCTGGGTCGGAAAAATATGTCGTGTCAGTATGGGCATTCAAGGCCAAAGACGTATAAGCCGTATCCTTTGAAGCTAGATCAGAGGTAAAGTCCCAGAACCCGCCTGAGATAGAGTGTCAGTTTTAGAGATACAGCTAGAGAGGCAGATAGAGATACCATAATGCGTATGACGGATAAAGGAAATCCGTTCGAGAAGTTCCTCGGTAGCTTCTGGAGAAGCTGGGCAACCCTCGACAGAGGCGAAACCAAAACGATGCTTATTGATGTCAACTACCGTACATAAGGCGTACGAGAGCAAAAGGAACATACTATGCTCATTAACCAACCTCCTACTCCTTCTTCAGAGCTCATTATATCCTTGTATTGGACTGTAGGTGGGGAGTTCCGAATTTCGCTGCCCCATAGCTTAAAACTAAGATCTTCAGTAATGCTCTATGTCCTTTTCGACAGCGTAGATTTGCGTACCTTGGCAGCTCATGGTCATGCATCGGGCGTTTCGGGAAATGACGATGTAAGTGAAGCCAATCCCAATCATATATACTTTCATGACCGTCGCTATTCCCTGACATACTGTAAGTAGCTTTCCTGAAATGGAGTCATTTTCGGCTTACATTTCACATGAAGACCCTTCGGGCTTGGAATGACGGCTTTGGCATAGATGTCCCTTGGGAGCTTACCACAGAGTCAGCTTAGAGCAGGCTAGCAACCATTGAAACGTACAGCAAAGGAATCAAGGAGACGCTGTTTTGTGTCTTGATGAACACACGCTGAGCATTGACAATGATCTCTTCAAACACTCAGTCTCATTGCTACGGCCAAATGCACTTCGTACGCACCTCAGCCATAGGTTCAAGCTGTAAATTCAACAGTTAGCTGGGTTTTTTCATACTAATTACAATAACTTGACTTTACAATTTTGCTGGTGTTTTGTCAGGCCATTGGACGGTAATCGCCTTGTCATCAGAGAAGGCAGTGGGTTCCGCTTGGGCGCTTCCAAATTCATTTTCTACAATGCTTTGATTCTGCCGTGCATTTATAGAAAAATAGCATGCCAGGTCCTTTCTTTGGAAAAACGGTATATTTTGCTAATCGTCAAGTCAATATCAGTTCCATAAGTAAACATCAACAGCAAGATACAACAAGAGGAAACAACAAGAGCAAAACGAATAAAATTTTGACTGGAGGTTGAATGCTATCGACTCAGAAAAATTGACAGTTTGAAATAGAAACCAGACAAATTTGCAGCATTTTACTTACGGAATTAACAATTCTACGAGGAAATGCAGAAGATGCTCCTGGAATGCGGGGTAGAGCCACACGCCTGACTTGATAAGCAACGTCGCCAATTCGGGGATAATGAACAGAGAGGGTACCGTCTGAGAGCCAAAGATAGCATAATCCGGGTCGACGAAAAAGAAATATATACAATCGAGTATAAACAAAGATTATACCAATCTGAAGCAGTTTGACGAAAAGTAGAGGTGCAGTGTACACCCTCGGTACAATGTTCTGTGGGTATTTACAGTACACGTGCACTACGATACGAAGTCCCTGGGGGCCAAAGGGGCGATAGACGGATAAGCATTCCTTTTACAGGTTTTACCCCACGAAAATCCTACGTCAGCCGAGAAATCCTCTTGGCGCGAATATCCCCCTGCAGCGAGGCAGTACACAATATCTGTTTGATATCATTCCCTGTCATGCCCGACTTGATGTCCATTTATTTAATCTCTGTTCGTCTCTTCAAATAGGTTGTTTTCATTATCTTTTGATATTCTTGCTGCCTGAGCAGATCAATGTCTTTGTTGTCATTTTCACAATCTATCCCTCGACGGCCATTTCTTTACATATCGTCATCAGTCCAATATCAAATACCCCTTGGGACTTCGAGCATTCTCCAATTTCCAATTTCTCTATTTCCTTCATAATCTGATCAACCTTCCTTTTATGTTATCATTCCCATCATCATCATCATCATGAGTGGAGGAAGTTTCATGTACGCTACTGCCGGGGCCGAAATGCGCCCAGACCTGAAATCCATGCCGAACCCAGGCCCGGCACCAAAAGCAAAGCCAAGAAAATCAGAAGACAGCGCTTCAGTAGACCTCACCAAGGTCGCTGATCTGCATGTACTCTCAGCAGATGGGAAATCCTTTTCGTTCAAAGATCTCTATCTCCGCTCCAGCCACGGCGCAGCAAGTCATAGTCAGACGCACCGAACCCTGTTTATTTTCGTTCGACACTTTTTCTGTGGAGTAAGTCAGCAAGATGCTCACTGCATGAATCAATTCTTTCATTTCCTACTACCTGTTCTTTCATTTTTTTTTATCCAACAGAAGTTCCACTATTGCCTGTTATACAAGAGAAGACACTTTTAAAGCAATAAACACTTACATATTCATCGTTTGCCTTTCCCCCCCTCCCACCCTTCATTGTATTTTCCCTTGACCGCAGACATGCGCTTTCCCTTCTTAAAATGGTCATTTCCTTTCTCTACGCAACGTTCCAAGTGTTTATTACTCGTCATATATACTACGCGGTCCATTTCCCCTTACTTCTCTCTTTCCACGCTCTACATCTCGCAATATCGGGGGCGAAAATTGGGGGCTTACCAGCCATCTAGGTCTGCCAAGACTACCTCCAGATGCTCAGCGCATCGATTAAACCAGAAGCGCTCAACAGCCCTCCTCTCAAATATCCAACGCAAATCATAGTCATCGGATGCGGCGAGCCATCACTCATACCATGGTATGCCGAAACCACGTCCTGTCCGTACCCCATTTACGCCGACCCCAGCGGTCAGCTATATCAAGCGCTACAGATGACCAAAACGTTATCTCTGGGCGAGACAAAGCCAGCTTACTCTCCCGGTACTTTTGTCGGAACGACCCTGCGCAGCATGAAGCAGATGGTCATGTCTGGACCATCGATTTTCAAGGGCGGAGACTTTAAGCAAGTCGGAGGCGAATTACTGATCGAAGTGGGATCTGGAGCGGCAACACACACCGATATTGCTGAACCTTTACCCTACAAGGAATATGGATCTTCAGAGGAAGAGAAGACCCAGACTCAAACCCCTCATCCAGCGACGTCAGGACAAGACGAACAAGCCCATGTCGTCTGGGTTCACAGAATGCAGTCGACCCGTGACCATACTGAAGTTCCAGAACTACGGAAAATCATTGGACTAGATTAATTACTTTTGAGCATTTTGTTCTCTCCTGTTCTTCTTAAACCATTCTATTCTATTCTGTTCAATTTTCAAGAATAGACAATATCCACATCTTTTTTCTTCCATTCTCTTTTCCCCCTTTTTTTTTTCAGTGAATCCAAGACATTGTGATGCGAGACTTTTCCCCACTTCCTCACTTCCTCACTTTCTCACTTTCTCACTTTATTCCCTGTTCCCTTTAACGTTATGCCAGTTAATTTTTGAACTCACCCACACGCACCCGTGCTCCCCAATAAGTAGAAAAATTTCATTCGCATCCACCATTTCAGTCAGTGCAAGCTCACTTGAAGTCTGCATTCGAAAAAATAAAATAAAAAATAAAATAAAAAATAAAAACATTTGTCGACCGACATGGGACTCGAACCCACAACCTTGGCTTGAACTTATAAGTTTCAAGGACTTTCCTTAGTAGGAGAGCCACGCGCTACCATTGCGCCAATCGGTCAATCTTGTTGCCGAGCAATGCTTAATGTGTTACTTATATCCCACGCTATGCCACGTTACTGATTATTCCATGTTACCTCCGTACTCTGTTCTGTAATGCCACCCCCCCCCAACTCCATGACCTGCTGCCTTGTTGCCTGCCATTGTGTGTGTGTATTTTTTAACCCATCTGTGGATGGAATGTCTTGTTCAAACTTAAACCTTCCCACAATGTCTGGTTGACAAAATTTCAGTGTCCCAAATTCACAACAATTTACATTGATTTAAATTGATTCAGATTAATTGTGAAGAGGCATGCAATAACATGCTTTTGTAAATTTGTATCATGGCACATGAATTACTGTACAAAGGTATGTACATTCACAATCAATCAAATTCTATTGTGTAAAGGTACAGTCTACCTAGGAAAACCAACAAAACAACAACAACAACAACAACAACCACCCAATAGCATTATAACTTTAATCAAAAGTTTAAAATCTAGTAACACATTCTTTCTTGTTCATTATCTTACTTGCCAACTGCCCAGCTCTCGACAAGTAGGATAGATGGATAGTAGTGGTGGTGCTCTGTAGAAGGAGGTAAAGCCAATGTAGGTTTAATCTACATTACAACCTCAACTTCACGACAATTTGCTGCCTAAAAAAATTTGCATTTCCGGGTTGGTTTTCCACCAAGAGGTTTACGCGCAGAATATGTACATATATATATTAGAATTTTTTTTAGAGGGAAATTCAGGTAGAAAAAAAAAATTCTAGGACTTGAGATTGTGCAATCGAATGGCACGGTATCACTAGATATAAGGTAACTGATCACGAGAATAGACAAATCACTTAATCACCAGAAACGAGGAAGTTCAGAAAGTGGCAAATCTTCAAAGAAGTAGTTAATAGAACTGGAAGATTGATTTGAAAGGGAAGAACATAAATAAATGAAAAAAGGAACGCAATCTAAAAAGTGTAAAACAGTCTACCACTAGACTACAAATTCCACCGCGCAATGGCCATTTAAAACCACCTTCCACACCTCCATTTCGGCAGCATACATTCTTAGCAAAAAGACTCAAGTCAAATTCGCATCAGGTCATCAGCAACCTGAACGGGGTCGAGTGGCCCACAGCAGGGCAAAGAGAAGCTTGTCAGTTGCTGGAGAGCCCGAACAAACATAATCTGGACAATTCTGATTTGCAGTTACTGTCGACCCAAAGACGATCAACCCCCTATAGGACGAAATCAGCACAGGGTGCCGTGTCCTTCAAGAGCTGCAGCATGCCACTAGAAGAGTTGACGAGAAAGTAGCATGGCAGTAGTTGAAATGCGAGGAATTTGCAGTCCAAACTGACGCTGAAGATGGAACGTATGTTAGAGATGAGAAAAAGGATGGTTGTGCCGTGGATATTGCAGTGCTCCTTCCTTCGAAACGGATACGAGCCTCTGATTCAACCCTCCGCGATCGGGAAATGTGATGATTGGTGCATTCCTCAAGTGTTTGAGTCCCATGGGTTCTCAAACAGCTTGAGCTAGAGACTTATTGTGTTGCCCATAGACAAGCACACCCGGGGTCTCAAGCCCCTCAAACCTCGAGAGCAGGCGGGTACTACAAGGTCTTCCCAAGAGCCGTGTAGCACCGTCAAGGGCGAAACAAATTTCCCGCTCTCTTGTCTCGATAATGAATTTTCTTCTGCGTGACAGTCTCTTGCTTCCAGAAGACTCTTCCCAAAATAGACTGGGACTCAATCTTAGCATTGTCTTCAATCAATCGTAGTTCCCTAAGCCAATCTGGCTGGCAAAGGCGGTCGAAACGCTTCGTACATCGTCGTCGTCAAAGGTGCCGCCACGGGGAATCCGACCTCCTAACATGCCGGTTGAGCTACCTCCAAACACACTTCCAGTCTCATTGGCACGGCCGCTGGATTCCACGTAGCGCTTCAAACGGTCCGACTGGCTCAACGAGGTTTGCTTGCCAAGGTCGTTGAGACTGACGCCACCGCCGAGGGTGACACCGCCTTGAGCTACGCCCTTACCATCGATGCCATTGGTATCAGTCAATTCACTTGCTGCAATAGACTCGCCCGCGATGCTTCCAGGACCACCACCGTTCATGCGACCCTTGGGTCCACCAAGTCCGCCGCGGGCAGAACTCAAAGCAGGCCATGCATCGGTGAAGCTGGAGAAGATTGAAGGATACGCAGACGGGACACCAACACCTCCCAAGGCAGAAGAATGTACTGAGGAAACGTCGTCGGGAATGTAGCCAATTGCAGAGCCCGTGTCGTTGTACTCTTGCCGTGCGTTCCGTCCATTGGCACCATTGCGAGCACCTTGACCAGAACCGAGGTTGTTCGCATATGACATCTGGTAGCGCTGAGGGCCGCGGTAGCTGTGCTTGGGGCGGCTAAACTGGAGGAGAGACACTTGCAGGTTGGAAAGAGGTCCTTCAACCAGACAATTGCGCTCCTTGAAATGCATCAAGAGGTAATGCCACAAGGGATGTTTCGAAAGAACCTTGGGATTGCCAAGGATCACTAGACCATACCGGGCACGAGTGAGCGCGACATTGAGACGGCGCGGATCGCTCAAGAATCCAATGCCCTGATGATCGTTTGAACGCACGCAGGACAAAACAATATAATCCTTTTCACGACCCTGGAAGGCATCCACCGAAGCAACTTCAATCTCCTTGTAATTTTCCTTCTTGAAGGTTCCGTTCGCCTGCATTGACGAAACCACGAAACTCCGCTGGCCTTCATAAGGAGTAATAATACCAATGTCCTGAGGTTGCACGCCGGCTTTGAAAAAGCGAGTAATGATCTTCTCCACGTTGGATGCTTCGGTCCTGTTAAGATAGGATGTACCCGAAGCGGAAATCTCTTCGTTGCCCAGATTGGACCAGAACATCATCGGAGAATCTGCAACTGGCCAGGGAAAGTCTACGTCCCGACGAAGTCGTTGATGCATAGTGATGCCATTCTGCAGAGACCCTTCGTAGAACATGTTTGAGGGAAAGTCGGACAGACATGGGTGCATACGGTACTGCACATTCAGTCGAATTGGGGCGCAGCCTAGGATAACTAGACGCTCAAACAGAGACTGGTTGAGACCTGCCTTGGCTGCCTTCTTGTTCATAATGACTGGTCCAAGCTGCTGGTGATCACCAACAAGTACAACCTGCTTGCAGCCGAGGACCAACGGAATCATACACTCTGGTTCTGCGGACTGAGTAGATTCGTCAATGAGGACAGTTCTGAACTTGAATTTCGCAAGTCGCGGGTCACCAGCGCCCACGCAGGTGCAGCAGATGACATCAGCATTGGCCAAAATCTCCCGTTCGGCCGCACGAGTCAATTGCTTAAATTTTTTCTCGTCCTGGCTCGACAGTTCACCCAATTCACTCTTCAGCTGATTGAGCTTGGTCAATTCAACATTGCTGTCATTAAGTCGAACCTGCTCATGAAGAGACAAGAACCGAACGGGGGATTCCACATCCTCCCTCGATTTGGCAGTCACACGAACCGTCTTCAGTCCGGTGCGATGGACTCTCTCGCAAAGCTGGTCAACAGCAACGTTAGATGGTGCGCATACAAGAACCTGACCGCCATTAATCTTGGCGAGGTGGTAGATGATTGTCGCAGACGTCACCGTCTTGCCTGTTCCAGGAGGACCTTGAATCAAACTCAGGGGCTTTTGAAGAACGCTCTTCACGGCGTGAATCTGACTACCGTTCAACTCTGGAAGACCGGGGACGCTGAACTTCTTGGGGAGCTGCGTCTTCATCGGAGCTGCAGCGACCTCGTGACCGAGCAGGCGGTGGAAAATGTAGCCAGAGACGCTCAATTCATCGACAGCGAAAGTCTTCATGGCCAATTGCATTCGGTCAAAAGATGTGGCTTTCCATACATAATCGGCGGTGAAATTGTGAGTGCAGTCGGTTGGAACCGACTTATGGTCTCCCTTGGTGCGCAACTCGATAGTCACTTCATCGGATTGGTTGTTAGGTACCTTGATAACGTACCCAACACCCTCCCAGTGAGGTCTCAGCTCGCCCGTGTAACGAAGGCGCATCTCATCCCCGACCGCAAGTTTGACGTCGCCCAACTCGAGCTTGGGAAGAACAAAGCTGGCAAGGTGTTTGTTATTCAAACCAAAGTCCCATCGCACGATTAGGTTATCCTGGGACTGAGATTCCTTGAGCTTGCGATCGTAGTCGGCCTCAATCTTCACAAGGGGACCAAAAACGTTTTGATACTGATAGGCATCGTCGTATCGAAGAAGAACCGGCGCAGGTTCATCGTCCGCTCCGCCTGTCTTTTCCAAATCGGCTACTGTTGCATTCGCATTTTCCTTCCACATCTCCTCCAGCTTTGCAATCATTTGAGGCGACAAATGGCGCGCGCGGAGCTGCTCATGGTCGGTGGGCGCGGCTACTAGCCAAGGCAGAAATGATCTATCTTCAATCAAAGGTTGCCACCGAGACGTGTCCCAATTCATGTCCTTTGTTGACGGCATGGACGCGCAAGGTTGTCGACAGAGTAGAACCACGACAGTATCCGATTTCGCAGGGATGAATCCTAGTAGAAAGACGTTCTTCGTTCCGCAGTTATAGCATTCCAACACAGTATCACCCAACGACGACGCAGGGTGAAGCTGCACCTCCTTGTGACGCGCTCTCACTAGATGGTTGACAATATGCGAAGACGATGTGTTGCCACGAGCGCTGCAAAACCATTTGCTACAGCTTAAGCATTTGACGACGCTGCTAGTATTGTGAATACCGCAATATCTGTAAAAACCAACGGAGAAAAAAATAATTATTAGCTTATCAATGTCTTTTGTGGCAATTGTCGCCCCGGACACCATAGGGATATCCGAAGCATCTTTGGGGTACTCACGCGCAAGCATGTGGCGGCAGCTCTTTTTCTTCTTCGATCTTCATGCCAGCCTTGCCGTTCCTGCCATCTACAGGCATGCTGGCCATACTTTCCATGTCATCGTCGTCAAACAGTTCCGTGTCCTCATCGTCGTGGCGTCGCCGTCGCGGCCCGCCACCAATATTTCCACGCCCATATTCTCTATCTAATATGGAATCATCGGGGTCAATAGTCGAGAGGTCATCGCCAGCATTGATAGTCGACGCTGAGTCGGAGATCAAATGATTCCCCAGATGGGTGAAAGCCCCTTCCATCGTAGCCGTATCAAGGCCGCGGTTTCGGAGTAAACGTATTCGGTGTGCAGTTTTGATTCGATGTTTCCAGAGGACGTATAAGTATGATAGAGGAGAATAAGAAATTTGTTCAACTCCGTCAAATCGTCTTCTGAACAGATTTCATGTATTTATTTCTTGGTGGCGGTGTCGGTTGTCAGGATTCACCCAGATGCCGCTTGGGCCAGAGAAAGGAATGGATGATCCAACCAGAGGTTATGAATCTGACCTTTGCAGTAAACTCGCCGGCCAAAATAAATAAGATACAACTAAGTCTATGAACAGGCCCAGTTGCAACAAATCCCAAAGAAGTCAAAGTGAAAGATGCGTGGGCATCTAAAGACGATGGCGATGTAACATTTAGATGTTGCTTAATGTTGCCCGAGGGGATTTCCTAGTCCGACGCGGCGTAGACTTCCACTACGAGATCTAAAGTCCTGAGTACTTGTTTTCCTCGCAATAATTCTTACTCTTCTAGGTTCCCCTACTAGATCGTAAAGTATCTGATTAGATATGAATTCCCGCCGAAAGGCCGTTGACCGCCCGTAAGATTCTCGCTTAAATTTTTCTGGAGGGACTGCCTTTCTAGACAAAGTTCGGCCTTCCTGCACCTAAACGGACAAACATACAAACTTATCACCTCCCATCACCATCATGATTGTAAGTGTCCGGCTTCTTCTTGGTCTTCCCGGGATGTTTCAGTTGAACTGACCTGGAATTTGCTGTATTCAACAGCGCCGCCAAGCTCGCGAACGCCGCGACTACCTCTACCGGCGTGCTCTCACCCTTCGTGATGCGGAGATAGCGGAGAAGCGTGCAAAATTAAAGGCCTCGCTGGCCAGCGGCAAGCCATTGCCAGCGGAAATTGCCAACGATAAAGAGCTGCGAAAGGATTTCCAATATGACGAATCGCGTGCGGACCGAACCGCGGAGGAAGAGCTTGAGCTCGACGACGAATATGCGCAACTCAGCGGCGTTGTCGATCCCAGAGTCTTGGTGACCACTTCAAGAGATCCCTCTTCGCGACTGTCCTCTTTTGCCAAGGAGATCCGTTTGCTTCTGCCGACCGCTATCAGACTGAATCGTGGCAACCTGATTCTGCCGAATCTGGTTCAGTCGGCAAACACCTCAGGTCTCTCGGACATTATCCTATTACATGAGCATCGAGGCACGCCTACCGCTCTGACTGTTTCACATTTTCCTCATGGACCGACGGCATCTTTTTCCCTGCATAATGTCGTATTGCGACATGACATTCCCGGTGCGGCCAGAGGAACTGTCTCCGAGAGCTACCCTCATCTCATCTTTGAAGGATTCACAAGTCGGCTAGGCCAGCGAGTAGTAAAAATCCTCAAGCATCTCTTCCCGCCGCGAGACGGCCCACGGGTCGGTAACCGGGTGGTTACGTTCAAGAATATCGAGGACAGCATCGAAGTGCGACATCACGTTTTTGTCAAGACTGGGTACCAATCTGTCGAACTCGCCGAGGTGGGACCCCGCATGACGATGCGACTTTTCGAGATCCGGGGCGGCACATTGGAGAACAAGGACGGCGATGTAGAGTGGCACATGAACCAATACACGAGGACGGCTAAGAAGAAGGACTACCTTTAATTGATATTTGCATCGGCCCATGTCTGAAGAAATTCGTGTATTTTATGGGTTTACAGGAGCGGGATAATGACGGGGTGTTTTCACGGCGTAAATCAGGGAATTGTTTTGACGTATCTATCATTACTGAAAAGTGGAACGGCATCTTATTATCCTTTTCAATGAACTGTGCACAAAAGAGAGTTACACATCGCTCTGTCATAATAATGACTGGGCTTGTATTCATTGTATTGCTAAGGCACCTCGATGATGTGAAGCCGGTGTGCTATATAATTGAATAAGCCATGGTATCAAGATTGAAAGGAAATTTGAGTAGCGAGAGGCTGAGCCAGACCAGCTGGCATATCAATAAGCAGATGAAACTCTGAGCGAATGCTTGATATGATCCTTCCAAGAAAACTCCATCACTATTCCCCTAGCTGAGGGACCTAAATCGACCTCGAGATGGCCAAATGAAAACAAGGTCAAATGACCGATAAAAGTGAAGGAACCAGAAGGCTGAATACCGAAATGTGAGAAAATCGAAAGAATAAAACTCCTTAGGGACTAGATGCAAATATGCAATCACCCAGTATCGCTGTGGTGAAACAATCCCAATTGTCTTGGCTCTTTCCGTCCTTTCTGCATAGAGAAACGCGGCTGATAAAAGCTGATGAAACTCCAGTTTACCATGCCCACCATCTGCCCTAGCAAATGTGGGTATGTGAATCCGTTGTGAAATAAGATGAATCGGAACAGGACAAACGACAGTGAAAAAAGATATAAAAAAAATTTGTGGGGTATCTTGAAAATAGAGGTATTACCGTAAAGACGGAATACAAAATGAAAAGAATTGCAAGTATGAAATGTGAAAACTTCGTGGACGGAGGAAACAGGTGACCATGCCACTCTATGAGCATTGGTTACCGATCCTCTTCAATGATAGGTTTGCGTTCCACGGATCGCGTGCGACCAAAAACAGAACGGCCAAATTGACGAATTGACGCTACTCGGCCCGATTTCTCGTCCTCCCTTTCCACGGAAATCACGTCTTCCTTCTTGATACGACAGAATAGTGTTGAGAACAAAAACTCTTCGCCGTTCGAATCGTACAATGGAAGATGACGGTATCCTTCTTGGAGGCTGCTTAGCTTGGCAGTGAACGTAGCCAGAGCAACTCCATTGTTGTTGTAGTTTCGACCGTCATTAGAATTCCAGACAGTCCAGCGAACGAAGATAAGGCTAGGAAATTTTGTCTCAAGGGAGACTTTAAAAGTATCGTTGAAAATGGGATTGTAACCGTTGCCTTGAATGATTTTGGTACGACGACGATGAGGTGAGCCGATACCGGACATGCCATTCCGCGCCGATGCATCCAAACCACCTTCACCTGATGCAATACCTTTGGCTTTATCATCCGCGCTGAAGATTTCAATCTGAACATATGGGTCGATGCTTTCCTCGGAGCTCATACCCCGAGGCCGCGGAAGCTGCTGAGCAGAGATGACATCTAGGGAGAATCTAACCACCTTCTTATGTTTCTTGGTACGGATGGCGTCAGGTGTGTCGAGTAATTCCAGAGCCAATTTTGACTGCCGAAGCTCCTTGGGTTTCAAGACGTAACCGGTCCGGTCAATACCGGCTGCGAACATGGCATCATTCATCTGAGTGCCCAAGTCATACGTCTGCCAGTTGAGAGCCACCATCTGTACGCCTCGACGCCAGAATTTGTTGGGATCAAAGTTGGAGGAGCTGATCCGATAACCAGACGGGTACACCCGCATGAGGTAGCGCATATTATGTCTTTCGAGTTGCGATTTATTATCCTGATCTCGACAAAGATTTTCAAAGGTACGTTCCGCAAAAGAGAAGACATGATTGTAGCTCTTGCTCTCCGGTAGCGCAAAACTGAAATACTTCTGCCCACGGGTGTAGACTCCCAGATCACCTAGAGGTTTGATGATCTTGCTTCTTTTCCTCTTTTCCCTCTTTTCAGAATTGTGACTGCCAGTGGCGGTATCGCTATCATCGGTAGCGCTGCTAGTACTAGTTCCAGTCCCTCCAGTTATGGAGCCTTTTCCAGGGCCAGTGTGAGACGAAGAACGATCCGAGGGAGTGATCGATGACCCGCTTGGTATCAGAGGTAGACTAGGGATCTGAGAGTTATCAATCCATACTGGGCGCGTAAACGGCGAGCTAAAGCTTCGTTGCCTCCTCGCTGGAGTTTCAGGCATGAGTTGAGTGTCGTCGGGCTCATCCGCAGCCTTCACTTTGATCAATATGCGATATTTGAGCTCCTCGGGAGACGGAAGGAGCAAAGAGTTCGTCATGAATGGCTCAAGAAGCAATCGATCTCCCAGGATTGATTTCATCGTCTCCGCCATTACCAATTGTTGCTCGGGGTTACAGTGGACTTCGAGAGAGATGATCAGAGGATAAGGAGAAGATACGAAGGCGTACTTTCCAATGACGCTTATACAATCAGAGAAGAGCACTTTCGACGTCAATGTTCGGCCATGCAAGACCACAGGACGACCATCCGCACCATCCCAACAGTCCACTTCGACGCAGCGGCAGCCGCGCTGAAGAGCGCTAATATAAGCTTCAGGGCTCGATTCGCCAGCGACCTGTCTCCCTAGCAAATAAGTATTGTGGGAGCTTGAGATGAAGTATTCATTCAGAGGGCGAGTCAGCTTCGCGTCTGGATCACCAATCTCCAAGACTGAGTTGTACGCTGAAGAGAGGAAAGCTGAAAATGTATCAAAGTCCATTCGAGACTCTGCCGTATCTCCTCCGTCTTGCTGCTGCAATGTCCGACACTTGCTCTTCCTAGCAAGTCTTTCGAAAATCTTTTCCCATTCGGATCTGCGTGATTCGACATCAATCCTTTGCTCGTCGCGCAGAAAGCCAAGGAACTGAGAAAGGTCAAAACCATCGACACCTTGGGGGACAAGAGACTGGTAAAGCTCTCGAACATCTCGCCTCTCTTTGAGTAAGCGAACAAAATCCTTAAACCCGTCATAGTCAAGATAGCCGGTCTTGTGCTTGTCTGCCTTGAAAAATTGGGCTCGAATAAGTTCTCGCGAACAATTAATATGCAGACTCCAGCAAAGTCTCTCCACCCCTTCGAGGCCCATCTTCTCGTCTTCCTCGGCATGTGGCGCCGTGCCAAATAGTTTCAGCATTTCGCGTCTCCAATGAGCTCGGATTTTCTTCTCGCCAATTCCGGCCACGCCAGCCATCATGTCGATTCGGTAGCGGGAGATGTTCTCGAGCGTGGTTGTCCACAAGTCAAAGACATAGTCGTTTGGTGCAATAAGATGCATGGTCTTGATAGGACGGCCTTTAGATCTGTCATGATCAGAATAGATGATGGTGAAGAATCTTGATTCCTGCTCTGCAGGCACCTGAAATTCTTCTCGATAATTGCGAGCATCCGCGCCGGTTCGAATTTCTTTGACGTCATCAATATAAAACCTTTTCGCAGGTCTCGACGGGTCCCAGTAGACCTTGGCTGAATCCGTGTCAAGGACGAATTTGAGAGTTTTTCTCTTCTTCTTTGTGACCTTGACAAGAGTTGTGCCTAGGAGGAGCACAGAAGGTATGACAGGAGCGATCCCTCCTTCAGTTGTAAGCTCCGAAACATAGGCAGCGGCAGAGGGACGAGCTGAACGTGATTTGGTCTCAGGTCCCATAGGAATGTGTTCGTCATCCACTGCCTCTTCGTCACCGTCTTCCACCCCCAAATCAATTGCGCTGGCGACCGTATCTGGCCCACCTTTACTGTCGCTTCGGCGACGCATGATGACGGGACCGGTACTGCGGTCTCGTCGACTAGGGTTTACAGAAGACGGACGGCGCCGCGTCAATTTGTTGGCGGCGCCACGAGAAATACGCCGGATCAAGCCGGGACTCTTGCTCATCGCTACAGCATCGCTCATGGCGCTTGGTGGGGTCGAGGAGACGCCGAGCAAGGATTCTGGAAGCTGTAAAGCGGCCGGCGTCATACTCGGCGAGAGCACACGACCACGCGGGCCCTCTGGAGAGGAATTGAGTGACCCATTGGCGCTCAAATGTGGGGAGAGAGAAGCGGAAATCGTTGCCGAAGGGGAGAGAGAGAGGGGGTCGAGAGGCACTGGTGTGGAGGCAGGAGATATTGCGGTATTCAGATGTTGTTTTATTGTTCGTTGGGAAAAAGGAGATGGTGAATTGGGCGGGTAAGATGTCATGACGTTTGGTGACAACGCCGGTGATGGCGTCGTTGCCAAGGTGGTCATCTCTGTCAATGATGGCGCACCACGATTTCGCCGTGGTGCAAGGTTCTCAAAAAATGAGGCAAAATTTTCCCAATCCGCAGGAGGTGAAGATAGTGAAGCAAGCTAGTGTGTTTTGCGGCCGAAGGGTTGTAGTTGCTAGATGGTCCAGCGAAAATGGAGGGCAAATTACTTGGTGATTTCAACGCTCATAAATGAGTGCGAATTGACGGTGAATACATTGCTTTATGACCCTTCACTTTCTGCATTAGGGTCTCATGGGCTCTTGCAATGCAGCTATTGGGATGTTGCGCCAAGTCGACCCCACGACGGCGGTGAGCGCGGGAAATGGAAGTTCGCGTGTTTGCTGCAGGCAACAAGACGTGCAGCGCTGAAGACGCCCGATTGGCGGCGGCAGGTCAACAACCTCGGTCAGCTGGTATGCAGTTTGTGATGCAGGCTGTAATAAGATGGGGTGCAGCAGTGAAAGACGGCAGACGAGCTGCAACAGTCGCGCTGCCCCTGCTCCGCTTCGATGATGCGGTACCTCTCAGTGACGCACGCCACACCGTTCAATCCCCACGCAGGGCTGCAGAGCAGCGAAAATGGAAGTATGGGAAGCACGAGGTGCTAAATTGAAAAACAGCGGACGACGCGCAATGCACACAAAGCACGACAGCGACTCAAAAATCTCAGGACTCCTGCAGTGTCAGGATAATCGTCACGTCGTCGGCGAGGGGTTCCGCAGCACCAGGCCGAAAAAAAAAGTATCCCCACGAAGAAAGGGTGTTTTCTTGTCGTTGCAACGGAGATCGTCCGTGAGTCAAGTAAGATTGCGAAACTATGTCGTGCGTACGACAGCTATGACAGCACACGCCGACAGGGTGCTCCTCGGGCGGAGTGAGGCGCGGAAGTGAGCAAGGGTGTAGAGAATAATGCGAGACCTGGTCTGGCACTGCCCGCCACGCGCGTCCGAGTTTGGTGCTATCGTGTAGATGTCGCCGATGCAAGTCGACTCTGACCAGGTTACAGCAGACAACAGCTGAAGAGAATTGAGTGCAATGCGTAGGGATAAATGTAATCGTCGATGAGCCGATTGGCCTTTTTTTCCCTCCCTCTGATTGAGCAGAATCCCCACGTCAATTGATAGCCTCGCCGGTCAGGTACCTGTCACACAAGGAGAGGCGAGAGTGTAAGAGAGGAAGCTCTTGCAGGATGGAGATATACTCGAATAAGGACGTAAAGTCAAAAATCGATAATGCGCAAATTGTCTTGTGTATCCCGGAAAGGAGCGGTGGAAGGCTTTTAATGAGCGCTGACTGTTCGTGCCGTAAATAGGGAGATGAGATGGGAAGAGTCAATGAGCTATACGGTCAGTGGCCTTCTTTTTCTGCCGTTTACGGGCCTATTTGGGTAGGGAAAGTAGAGTGCAGGGAAAGTACCTGAACTTCGGGGAGGGGAGAACCCCAGTTGGGATCTGTTGCAACAGGAGCCAAGAGACTCACTCGTCGTCCATTGGTGCAGTCTGCTTGGTATCGTCTTCCCAGCGACGGGTCTTCGCTCGCGCTTCTCTATTCGCTTCTACGCTCCTTCTCTAATTTTTGCTCCGTCAGGGCCGTATGGGGGATTTTCGGTAGACGATGGTAGCCGGGAGATTAACAACGGCCGGGTTCAGTCATAGACCCAAAAGGGGGTTGTTAGTACAGACCGTTGGCGAACCGTTGACGCTTTAATTGGCCAAGTAATCGGCCCATGAGAGAGGTACCGCCCGCTGGATGCCCAAGTCTCAGGTACAAACTTTCCTTCCGCTTGGGAAAACGAGAGGGAAAGGGTGGAGGGGCTTCCTTGTTCCTTCCCCCCCCCCCCACACCTCCCTTGTCTTGGGTCGCTCCTTCCCCTTCTTCAATTGGGTTCTCCATTTCCATGTCGTTCCTTGTCCCTGGGAAGCCAAGAACGGGGGTTTCTCTCCCACGACCGTCCGGTCCGGTCTGCCTGCCACTAAGTTGTACTTTGCTGCGCGCTGAGGTCAGACCGATCGCCCGCTTCTCAGCCTTCCCATTCTGTGGCGAAGCTAATTGTCGTACAATAATGTACAGTAACTTGCCATGAACCCCATTCCTAAGGTCTCTTTTCCCCCCCTCGTCGTTTCCTTTTGATTGCTATCTTCCTTACTTATCCTTACCTTCTTCATTTCTGCCTTTTGTTACACATTATTGATCCTTGGCGTGGTCCATCGCCTCGACCAGGCCTCTCAGTTACAGCACCGCATGGTTCCCCCGTTCATGATCATCATCAAGTAGTCTGACCATCCAAGCTCCTGGCGTTTGTTAATATCACAGAGTACCGTTTGCACAAGAAGTTGTCACTGTAGCGTAGCCTCGTCACCCCCTATTCACCACCCCACATAGATTCAAATTTCTGCTCGATCCACCCAATGGCGGTTTTGAGACTGCTCAATGACTCGCACACCGCTGCCGACACCGCCCGCAGCCCTGCTGCCCATTACGTTTCGGCCCGGTCGGCTCACCACCAAGAACAAGCTTACCATTGGCCTGGAATTGAGCTCTATTGCGAGAAAGGACTTCTCGAGAAGCAAGCGAATTGAGTTTTGCACGCGCGCTAAGGCACATAATTCTGTAGAATGAGCTACTCTAGCAGAACGAGTAGCCTGAGAGCTTCGCGATGCAGATGGGCGCCTGAAATCCAGAACATCAAGCATTCGGATTTCAATTGGACTGAGTCATCTAGTTGAGGGGGGCGTAGCGCTGCTTGGCCGCTCCGTTGAGCACGAATGCGGGCTCCTTTTTGTTCGTTTCGATTTCGACAGTACTACGGGTACAGATTGCCTCGGACCGCAAGTTCCGCTGGTGGTACGGAGAAATGCACAGGTTGATCAATACCAGGGCATCTGATCGCCTCCTGAAAGTGCGCCAAAGAATGGGATGCGGAAGAAATCGACTCGCGATGAATGGGTGCCGCAGTAAACAAGTGCAGCTGTAATCCTCGCCGATAAGGGGAACGTAGCCAGGTTTGGTCCAGATGGGTGCCGGCAGTAGTATGCATCATCGACGCCCTTTCGAATTCATGTATTGTACCTTTGCAGATGATTGCAGATTCAAAACAATAATGTAAACATGCCGAAATGATTTCTTCAATGGCAACAATAATAATCACGAGCGGCCATGCTTCGTCCTGCAGTGTCTAATTCATCAGTACATGCAAGCATTCTCACTTGTCATTGTTATTTCTGCCTATCTGCGGATGCACTCATGCAGCCGTTGTTTGATCATCAGGCCACACCTGGCCCCACCCGGCAGGCCAAAGCGTCTCTCGCGTGGACGCTAATCTTTGGCCCAAAAGAGGCTGTGAGCACAACGAAACAAGGCAGAAAAAGAAACGAAACAGAGCTCTGGTTGGTTTAGAAAAGATTGACAAACCCCGAAATCCGCCGTAACAACGGTTTAGGTTGAACAACCTTGATTCAGCTCCGCCTTGCGAGCCGAAGTTTCAGAATGTTGCAGCCCTCTCATGGGCGACGCTGCTCAGTTATCAAGGAGAAATCCTCTTAGTCACGCTAGATGACCACAGTAAAATGGTGCAGAAACCATCCCTTTCGTCATGTTTCCTTTGGCATGCATCAAGAATTCTCGTATTGTGATTATACCTCTCTGCATTATGCTGGAGCGGGGTGTCATCGCCTAGGAGGATAGTGGGAAATCTGTTTGGCATGCCCGCTTGGTTCAGCAGCAGCAGCAGGAGCAGCAGGAACAGCAGGAACAGCAGCCAGGCCATTTTCCGTCTCTGAATAACGCAGCTCAGTCCAACGTTTGATTAAGACAAAACTCCCCCCACACACCTCTTTCCCCTTATAACTCAGTACTCCGTAGACAGTAAATTAATCATACTCCTGCCCGTACACAGTACAAGGGCATTCGTACTCGTATCGAGACAGTACAGTAGCTGTTTTCCCTTTAGGGCGACCGACACCAACCCACACAACCTTTCTCCCAGAAAACCCCCCAAGCTCCTGGGGTCTGCTTCCTCTTTTGGTTCTTTTGCGTAGCTTGTTCATTTTATTTCCTTCAGCCCCAATCAACTGCAAGTAGCGAACCCGACAGATATTTCGCCCTAGATATTTTCACGACTTGGATCGATGGATTAAAGATAATTGAAAGCCCCACTTCATTTTTGACTTTCACATATTATAATCGCGCCAATCGATAGATCTGCCAAAAGCTGGCACTAACGTTGGCAGCTTCGACCGCGTTGGGACGTTTGCCAGGGTCGACCAGATTCGCGGACCAGGGGATAGAATAATCAGGCTATAACATGGTTGTCAATAATATCATGCCTGAAATATGATGAGCCGCAGATCGTAATATCATGGTTATCGTACTACCATGGATCTGATCCGGAGATGGCAGCCGGAGGGCGTGCGGAGACATGCTGGGGAGCAAGCATCTCCATTGCGGACAACACCATAGTCTGCCAAGGGGTCCTATAGCAAGAGCACCACTATGACCTGGTGACCTGCTCAGGTAGGACACGGCATGATCGGTGAGAAAGAAGGTAGGTAGCTAACGGACCTGATCGGTCACAGCAGCTGGGCACGATTGAAAGAGATATCACACCAGTCATGCATAACAAGGACCTACAATATTTCTTGATCAATTCTGCGGGCTCCAATAACAAGTCTTAGCAATGTACCACGGTACACTTGACTCTTGATCACGGATGCTGCGGATTACATTCCGACATGGGAGCCCCAATTTACGCTCATTACCGAGACTCGCGCGCACAATTCCTTGCCTACAAATCCCCGACTTTGAAAGGATCAAGAAAGGTAAGCCGCTTCCTCCGCCGGTAGCATTATAACACTCAACAGCTCTGTATTGACATCGACTTGGTTCCATATGAAACATGAAGCATACTCCGCATAGATCTAGAAGAGCCCAACCATAAAGCATAATACTATTGCAGGAACTATAACCGATTGATAATAACCAGCGTTGACAGAAAAAGCACATCAACATCGAAGCGGTGGTCTTAAGGGAAATGGATAAAGTAGGTACCTTAGGTATGTAGCTTCAAATAAATTACTTCAAACGTTCCTGCCCATGTTCTGAGCCTATCACGTGTCGTAAACTATGCACTCCCGCAACAAGAATGATGTTACACTGAGTCCGATTTGGCTTAGTCCGCCTGTGCCTGTACGGCTCCAGCTAAACCAAGACTTCTGCCGCGTTGCCATACCAAGCGTGACGGTCCGAGCTTCATATCAATTATTACGACTGCTGCCTAGTCCATCGCATCGCCATACAGCAGCTTGTCACAACGTTGCATCATGTCGGCTGGTTGGAACACAATAGAATCTGATGCTGTCCGTCCTACTTTCTTTTACTGCACTCCGAAAGTGCCTCATGCAGGATAAAACCGAGTTGACCATGACACATGCAGGGAGTTTTCACATACTTGGTAGACAATCTTGGAGTGAAGGATGTCCAGTTTGAAGAGCTGATAGCTCTCGACGCTGATTCTCTGCGCGAGATCAGGTAAGCCAGGCCTTGTTGCAGTTAGAATTATGTGCCTCAAGTGGCAATCGTTGCTCATCAATGGAAAGCCCAGTTTATGGTGTCATTTTCCTCTTCAAATACCCTACCGGCGAGACAAGGAGAGACACTCCGCAGAAGGGAACATTTGATTCTGAAGCTGCTGAAAATATCTTTTTTGCGGCCCAAACAATTCAAAATGCTTGCGGCACGCAGGCATTGCTCTCGGTGCTTCTCAACAAAGATGGGGCTATCGACATTGGTTCCCAGATGAGAGATTTCAAAGAGTTTACAAACGCTTTCCCCTCAGACGTAAGTTCCAAAGTCTTTCTTCCATAGCATATCGTTCTGACACTTGTCACGTCGTGTTAGCTACGAGGAGAAGCGCTTTCCAACTCTGAACTTATTCGTGACGTGCACAATTCATTTGCACGCTCATCCCCTTTCGTTGACGAGACACAGCGTGCCGCGACCGAAGACGATGATGTCTACCACTTCATCGCTTACACACCTATTAATGGCAGCCTCTATGAACTCGATGGGCTTCAGCCCGCCCCTATCTCACATGGTCCTTGCACCTTTGATGAATTTCCAGACAAGGTCATCCCAGTATTGCAGGAGCGAATTGGGCGATATCCTGCCACTGAGATACGTTTCAACCTGCTTGCCATGGTGCGAGATCTGCGGATCCGGGCCAAGGAGATTGGAGATCATGAAGGACTCGTTCGCGAAGAGCACAAACGTACTGCTTGGCAGTGGGAAAATGCTCTCCGACGCCATAATTTCCTTGGGTTTACAACGGAAATCCTTAAAGGCGTAGTGAGATCGAAGCTCCAGGAAAGCGGAACGAGCTACGATGAATGGGTCCAGAATGCCACGAGCAAGACAGAAAATCGGCTTAAGGATCGACGAGGTGGAAGCGGATCTGCGGAGGGTTTCTAAGCCCGGGGTTGTCTTGGTCGGTTTCGAGATAGGGTGCACCTCGCATGTATAGTACTTTGGGTATTCTCCGAATCGCATCGGCGGGCGTCTGGAATGCGTGATGACACCGTATATCACGATACATGGACTTTTTATTTAATTCTATTTTGACCGTTTTCTCTATCCAAAGAACATTGGAGATAGAACATTTGGTTATTGTTCGTACGACAGCATGTACCCGACTTTACCATGGGCACGATTTTAGATCATCGCAAGCCCAAAACAGGAAATCATGAACATACTCTCGGATTTTTTTGACTGTACCAGGGAATTGGCACTTTCAATACCGCATCAATTAGAGAAGGAATGCCTGAACTATTTTACTCATAAACTGCAAACGTGATGATCAATCGATTTTCCAGTTGAGGTGCAAACTACCATCACCGGTCGCAGGGTTCGCGCTAGTTGGCTTTGGACGGAAACACCCCAAAATGTGAGATGGCAATCATGTGGGTGGTGGCGAGCATCGGTTCCGGCGGGTTCGTCATGGGCGGCCCTACGGAACCAAGTCCTCCCATCGTACTATCTCACCCTTCGACGAACCTCACATCAACTCTTGTCATTTGTCGCGGACGAATAAGCCCTCCAAACTGTGCGAAGCAGGGCTTCTTTATCCCATTTTTCACACCGGTGCCGATTGCTGTTCCCTAATCATGTTGCCTTGATTCCTACCTGCCTAACAGCGGCAAGCCACGACTGAATCTCAACCCCGCCTTATCGGACTTGCTTGAACAACATCGCAGACATCTGTAACGACTATCATTTGGAGATCGATCGATTGACTGTTTCAAATATCGTTGAAGGTCTTTATATTTGATCGTGTGCGACAGGATCTGCATCGATGGCGATCATTCCCGCCTCTATCGAGCCTCAGGGCGCGATCATTCCGACCACTCTTCCAACAACAAGCCGCGATTCTCAATCCACTTCAACATCGCGTCTATATTCAGTTCATGATGACTCGTCTAACTTTAAATTTCCGTCCAATAATATGCATATCACCGGCGATAGCGAGTCGACAGGAAGAGGAATTCTGATTGGAATGCTTTCGGCGTTTGGCTCTGCTGGTCTGTTTGCAATTATTTTCGCTGTGATTTACTTTTTCAAATATACGAGTAGAGGAAGGATATTATTAGATCGAATCGGGCGACCAGGAGAGTACGATGACGAACAGGCATTTGCCCGCGAGGAGGCAGAAGCGTTAGAGTCGATGGATGATCTGCAAAGGTCAGAATATCTGCGAGCCAAAGGTAAGCTTTCCTCGCCCAAATTCCTTTTTCCTTCGAATGCTATTTTCGTACGCGAATGATATTTCTCAAATATAGGGCTGATATGTTTTCTGTGCAGCATTTATTCAAGCAAACCCCCCGGATTCGATGCAGACCGACATTTCATTATCACAGTTTCTAGCCATCCAAGAGAAGGGGGTTTCAGCATGGGAATTTGAACCAGAGCTTGAAATTGCCAATTGTTTCGTAGAAGGGAGGACTGAGGTTGAGTTTTTCGATTCCGAATGCAGCGTTCAGAGCAACCTGCCAGTACCCAAGCAGAACGAGGTTTACTATTGGGAAGCCAAGATATACGACAAACCAGAATCAACAATGATCAGTGTTGGCATGACGACAAAGCCCTATCCTCTGTTTCGTCTGCCAGGTGAGTTTGAGAGTTTCTTAAATTTTAAAACATGGCTTAATCTGACTGAGCAAAAGGATGGCATAAATATTCTGTAGCCTATTTGTCCACTGGACATCGGCGATACAACCAGCCTTTCGCACCCACAAATTATGGCCCGCAATATGTACAAGGCGATGTTATTGGGGTCGGATACCGGCCTCGATCTGGGACAGTTTTCTTTACTCGAAATGGCAAACGACTGGAAGAGGTTGCGCATGGTCTAAAGACGCAAAACCTCTTTCCAACAATCGGAGCTAACGGGCCTTGTACTGTTCATGTTAATTTCGGGCAGATGGGGTTTGTCTTCATCGAGGCGAACGTCAAGAAATGGGGTCTCGCTCCTATGACTGGCAGCCTTGCGCCGCCTCCGCCATATGGTAGTGAACAGGGGAGTATCCTTCTCGAATCTGGAAGAGACGGACAAGGATCGTACGTCAACGTCGGGCATAGCCGCTCGCGGAGTGCTGTGATTCGACCTGGGCCTCCTTCGAGCCCAGGCCCGATTCGATCGCCCACCGATATCTCTTTAGCCCATCTCGAACATATTCCGTCTCATGAAGACCCTGGTGAGGGGACGAGCAGCGTCAGCACAGCTGCGCAGGTCCCTTTTGGTGGATTCTCGTCGGACCTCTCAGCTCAAGACCCTATTCACCCTCCTCCGGAGTATTCAAGTCCGGAAAGTTCTCATGCAACCAGCCCACGCGGAAGCGAAGATAATGATCGAACACCCATGCTACCACACGAATCTGGTTCTTCCCGGCCCCCAATACCTAGCTATGAAGCAGCTGTCGCCAGTGATCCGCCTCGCTGAAAGCCCGAACATACTACGTTATGCTACTATACCCCCATTTGATCAGTCCCTTTTTTTTTTTCATCCTAAATTTCCAATACACGTTTTTCTGACTCCTCCCGGATGCGTGTCATCTTACGCGTGCCAGAGTTGTCAGCTTGTCAATTTGAAATATGTTTATCGTAATCTCGCTGGACTTCACAGCACGCAAGCGTATGGCGTTCTTCGGAGGAAGCTTGAGGAGCCTTTTCACTTTTCACTTGGAGCTTTTCCGACTTTGCGCATCGGAGATAAGCCGGTGGAGTCGTCACAATTATTCTGTCATTCCACCGCTCTTTCGCGTCCATGAGCGGTGCATTCATGGTACTGTCAAGATTCTTTTGGGCTGGGGTGAAACAGTTTTCTGGTATTTTAATCTTTCGAGAGGAGGATCATATCTCCATTTACTTTTAGTTACCCTTCACTTTTAACCCCCTTTTTGTTACCCCCCTTTTTATTTCTCCGTCTCAATCTCTCTCTTCCCTATTGCGTTTTCACGAAGGGAGGCTTTTGGATCTCTGCCTCAACACCATCTTCTGTTAAAAGCTTTGTATATATCTCGGGCTAGCTTCACGATACCAAGGTGTCGGCAGCGTTATGAGATAGATTTTCATCTTCTGGTCCTCTTTTATCTTTCACTACCTTTTTTTTTTCCGTGTCATCTCGAGGGTTGGGACTGGACTCAAAGCTTCTTTTAGTACTAGTGCTCCCTTGGCGAAATGATGTGGCTGGCTTTGGAAGAGAATAAGTGTACCAAGTAAGGCAGAAGATTGAGGTGCCACATTGCTGCGTACAGGGATATAACCTCCAGTATACGCTATATGTAATACTCCGTACAATTAAGAAAAGAAAATGACTTGGGCTGCCACTTTAACGACCCAACTTCAGCCCTCTGAACTACGGTGTATGCGTTAATTAGCACCATCTTGTGCTCTAGTTGAACCGTCCGGGGTCGGGGTCCGCCGCCTTCCCAGCTCTCGCTACCAAAGCTAAAGTAAGGAGTCTAGACTTGGATGAGGACAACTTAATTAAGCTGTGCTCGAGCTGTTGGACGAACCTAGCTCATCCGGCTGTGACGTCGCCCTGTGCGCGAAATAGCTCCACTTTAGTAGTTACATGGTGAAGGGCCGCAATTTTGGGGAGCACTCAACCTCCCTGGACAAATGATCATACTCAGTGGACTTTTTATTTTTGTTTCCTGCCCTCGCGACAGACGTCAAAACTTTTACCATTGCGATCGACAATAGAGCGAATCAGAAAGTTGCATTCATGAACGGCAATGAGGAATTTAGCGTAAACGCGGGCGAGTACGCTCCCGACGCACCCGCTCTGCAGGTTATTGTCCTGGTAAGTGTGCTCCTAGGTGCAGTCCCTGCTTTATTAAGCTTGTATGTCTGTTATTTCAAGCTCTTTTTTTTTTATCGCACTTTGCTTCTGTCGTCCCTCGATACCACAACTTGCGTGTTTCGGTCATCTTCTTTGGTTCTGGACGGGAAGCAAGTCGCTACTTTGATTCACCTCCGAGACAGCCAAGCTTAGACCCATTCTGCACTTCAAAGCTATGAAAAAAAAAAGTTTGCAACATGAGACAAAACGCTGACATGATCATCTACTCCTCAAGGGCTCAGGCGGCGGTCCAACTGAAGACAATGTGACCGGCTTCCTTGTCAGATCCCTGGCAACTAATTGGTGCAAAGGCTCGATGCTTGTAGTTGATGCGGGAACCCATTTGGCTGCACTGATCCGATTGCTGGAGCAGAATCTGTCGCAACCCGACCTTCTAGTGAAATCGGCTCCAAAATATGCCGAAAATGTTCCTCCGGCCCATTCGCAGAACGCGAGCAGACTGCAATCAATCGCGCCAGAGACGCTCTCCTCCCCTCAGCTTTCCCCTCGTATGCCTACGAGGGTCAATACCCCTCGACCGAGAAGATCTGCTCCTGGGTCCCTCTCCGCTAAGCCCCCAGGACTTGGTTCCGAACCGCGGATTACACTGGTCAAAGGCCCGTTTGCGGGTCTGGAGCTTCCATACGAATCTTCGCGCGCCAATGCCGCTCATATTACCCGTGAGATTGTATCTACATATCTCATAACTCATCCACACTTGGACCACATGTCCGGCTTTGTGATCAACACCGCTTCATTCCATAACACCTATCGACCCAAGCGCCTGGCAGGCTTGCCTTCCACTATTGAGGCATTCAAAACCCATATTTTTAACGATGTGATCTGGCCGAATCTTTCAGATGAGGAAGGAGGCGTCGGGCTCCTGACCTACATGCGCTTGGCTGAAGGTGTCAATGTCGCAATCGGAGAAGGTGAGGGTATGGGATATATTGAGATTTGCGAAGGACTTGGTGTCAAAAGCTGGAGCGTGAGCCACGGCCACTGCATGAAACGACATAGCCATCGCGGAAGCAATGCAGGCACGCATGAAGAAGCGCTCGCACAGGCAGTGGGTGGTGGGATGAGCGGAAACGCTCCAAGGAAGTCACTATCGATGGCATCAGACCTCTCCAGTGCGTCGGATAAACCATGCGTCTACGATAGCTCGGCTTTTTTTATCCGCGATGATGCAACAGGAAGAGAGATTCTCATCTTTGGCGATGTTGAGCCTGACACTCTCTCTCTACATCCTCGAACGCAGCAAGTGTGGACAGATGCGGCACCCAAAATTGCTACTGGCATTTTGAGTGCCATTTTCATTGAATGCTCGTATGCCGATGCGCAAAAGGATGAGATTCTCTTTGGCCACCTGGCTCCCCGCCATCTCATCTCCGAACTGGAGGCGTTGGCGGTACTAGTGACGGACGCAAGGCAGCAACTTCGCGAGGAAATAAAGGCCGCCGCAGCAGCAGAAGCCACAGAAGCCGAAGCTGAAACAACAGCGCAAGTAGCCGCAAATCCATCAGACCACACCATGGATCATCCTTCTTTCAAAGCACAGAAAAAGCGCAAGCGGGAAGGAAATGACGCCAGTCCTGGTCCGGATCCGGAAATCGCCATCTACAAGGACGAGGCTGCCAGCGGAGCAGCAAGGCAATCCGATCCAAACATCGTCAGAAGAACATCGCCAGAAGACATGGGCCAGGACAACGCAGACGCCAGCTCAGGACCAGACGCGCGGCATGCCAGATTTTCCTCTCCTCGAAAGTCCCAGAAGACGTCTGAGAACTCGCACGATGTTGGTGACGAGAGGAACTCCAAGCAGCAACAGGCACCCGCGCAATCAGATGGACCAGAAGCGGAGGCCAAGTCAAAGAACCAGTCCAATGACCTGCCTCTCCAAGGCCTCCAGATTGTCGTGATCCACGTCAAGGAAACACTCTTGGATGGCCCGCCTGTGGGTGATATCATTCTAGAGCAATTAGAGCGGCGAGCACGTGATGCCGGTCTGGGCTGCAGCTTTGTAATCTCGCAACCTGGACAAAGTCTTTTATTGTAACATGTTCTCATGAAGATTTTATTCTGCAGCTGTATTTGTGCCTCTAGCATTTTTTCTTACCATTTCTTTTTCTTCTTTCCTTCCCTCCCTTTTTCTTTCCCCTTTTTCTCTTTTTCTCTTTTTCTCTTTTTCTCTTTTTCTCCCCTGTTCTTATTTTACAAATATCTTTTTCTTTTCGTACGTCTTATGATCTATTACCATCTATTGAACAAGACATTTTGTGCGTGGACCTCTTATGTGGCTTTATTTCCAAAAAGCATCGTCTTATATTTTTCTTTTTTCGTTCTGTTGATGCTTATTTCCATTCATGTGAATAACATATCCCCCTTTCCCCTTTCTCCGCTTTTTCTTTTCCCTTTTCCTGTACCTACACCTCTTGATATTTGATACGACAATGGGAGTTAACCAGCCGCACAACACATGGAATTTTGATTCGAGCTGACCCGAGAAAAAAAAGGGGTTTCACACTTGGCGATTGGATTACCTGGCTTCTTGAAATAATCAAATTTAGATCACACGTTTGCATTTAGAACAAAAACGTATGTCAGTGAAGAAGAAGAATACAATTATCTGTCTACTTGTCTACCTAACAAGAGATTTTTACGAATTATTGTGTTATGACTACTTGAAGTTACCAGTATTAGATAAGACTTTATTTCACTTGAGGAAGTTCATGAAAACCCATGGTGATTTGAAGACGAAGGGGATGAAAAGCGTATATACTCAATTGGTTTAAATTGCAATTTTTGTTTTTTCTTTCTATGAGATTGTATATCTTTCTTTCTTTCTTTCTTTTTATAGGGGGCAAAAAAAGAAAAAGAAAAAGAAAAAGAAAAACATTACACGTCACTGGCTCACTGGTTTTTTTTTTTTTTTGGCAGAAAAATAAAAGTTGACTTGATACGTGGTACGAGATTTCCGTCCCATCCAGATCAGGGCCTTGTCCAGACTTTCTAGCTGCGGTGTTGCAGACTTGCAGACTTGCGGTGGTGCCGCCAGATAGCGCACCCCCTCGTGGTTCTCCTGCCATGTACCAAAAAAAGAGGCAAAGGTATGAAATGCGATTCAGATGCAACATTTTGGTGAATTTCTCAAGAGGGTAAAAACGGGAAAGGAAGCACCACCGAGAGCACTGATGCATAAAAACAAGACTTAAATACCCCATATCCACAACGCCAAACCCGCTCGAACGCCGTGGACTCCGTAATGAATACAAATGTTACAATGTTTGTGCGAGGAAAGAGAAAGACAAGAAAATCCCTTCGTGCGGACAGTGCAGACGAAAGGTATGTGGATCAAGATCAGGGAAAATCTTCTTCAGTCCTCCTTTAAAAATGAAGGGGAAAAGAATAAACGGTTATATCTGGATATCGAAGAAATAAAGTAAAAACTTGAAAAATTAAAAAGAAAAGTAGGGAAAAGGGTGAGAGAGAAGAAAAAAAAAACATAAAGGACTTTTTCGTATATGCGCATATCTCTCTCATGCATGATTGTTGTTGGGAACGTGGAGTATGCTCATCCTTGTTATTGCGTAGCGCGAGCATGACCGTTCAGCCCTGAAGTGCTCCGTCGAACGTTGGCGCCCTCGTCGCTGCTGGCGCTGGCGAGATCGTCCAAATCTACCGCACCATGTTCCACGTCATAGGCGTGGATCAAGCCTTCGCGGTCTCCTGAATTGAACCGGAAGCTTCCGGCGCTCAAGCGATGAGGCTCGAGGCTGCGTCGGGACTGCATGCTTCGGCGAGTTTGGAGACCAGCGATGCCATCCGTGGGTACACCATCTTCAATTTTACCGTTTAGGAGCTTGTGGCCGTCTGGGTCACCGCGTGAAAGGTTAAGCAGGTAAACACCTGTGAAGATGACGAGGAATCCACAAAGCAGCGAGATGGTATTGACGGCGTCAGTGGTATTGAATCCTTTGAACAGAATAAACGATGCGCAGAGCGTTGCGGTAGTGAAGGTAACGTAGTACAATGGATTTACGCTAGACGGGAATCCTTGTCAGTTTCACGACGTGCTTGCCATGGTAGAAGCGCTGAGACGTACATGGACGTTGGGAACTGGCTGAGTGCCTTGTTGAAATAATTCATCTGCGTCAGGATGCAGACGCCGGTGACAATGGCAAAGACATAAGTTGACGGATGAGTGAGTTGATTATGGCCAGCCAATGTCAACTTCAGCGCAATGCCGAATGCTTTGACCGACATGACTGAGACCGAGCCCACCGCGGAACATATTGAAATATATATTAGAGGGTTCTGCTTTCCGTAAAGAGGAGCCACTCTATAGATCATGATGGTTGCAAAGACAATGACAACGGCGCAATATAGTAGGAAGCCTAATAAATAATCCCCAGGGTAAGCTCTCACGTCATTGGAAACAGGCAGCGCCAGAACACACCTGGTTGGATTGCATAGTGCAGGATCTCGTCAACCGTCTGAATGTCTTTATCGGGAGGAGCATGCAGCACGATGATGACCGATCCGATGAGACAAGTCGCGCATCCCAATTTGCCCAGTGTTCCAAGTTCCTCCTTTAGAAAGTAGGCCCCTAGAACAGCGCTTCGAGATGTCAGCATCTGATCTATTCAATCTGTAGACTGTTTATCATTTACATACCCAATTAATACACTGAGTGCGCCTAATGGAGTTACCAAGATTGCTGGCGCAAAGGCGTATGCGGCGAAATTGGCGATTTCTCCAATGACGACTTTGACCATTGTAAGTTCATTTAGATCTTGACCTCATTCCCACTGTCAAACTTACGTGTCACTATTCCTCCCCACCAGATTGGACTCTTGAGATATGAGAAGCCTTCACCCTCAAATCCATGCCTTTCACTTGCTTCGTTGAGACCCTGTTTGCGATGTCAATACACTCCGCTTCGCCAAAGAACCGCGTGTATTGGATCGGAATTGAGAGACTGGATAGGAAAGACGAACCCGCTTGGTGATCACAAAGCTTGTACCTGAATAGCGCAAAGGGCTGGTTAGCCTTCACCCAGTGTGCATTGACGAAGAAAGGGAGTCGGGACTTACCAATAGCTACGGTTGAAGTGACGGCGAGAGCCAGACCGATATACCTAGTGTCCAGTCAGTGAGTACACTGAACCGCCTCATCATTCGCAAGTAGCGCATCTCATACTTGTCCTCTATCATCACGGCGTGGGGGCACACTTTCAGTGCACTTGATGAGAAAGATGTGCTGTTTGAGCTGCCAAGGCCAGGTGGAGAATGGTATGCCCGTTTACTCCAATGCAAGAGCGCAGTCGAAAGCAAGAGACACCGAGGTTCGGTCACCGATGCTCAAACTGCTCCACAGGTATATTCTCTATGGTAAGACGTAGGTTCCGCACGACAAATGAGCAGCAGCTCGAATATGCAGAGCTCGAATTTCGCCAGGGTGCGGAATTCGATCGCAACCTCGTTGATCGAGACAGTCTGTATAGGTGGTGAAAGGGCTTGCCGAGCCAGTTGCACGGTCCACTCGCCTTAATCGTAACGATAAGGACAGACGAGATGAAGGGTCACGGTAAAGGGCGATGGCGGTCGAGCAGAGATGAGGTTTGCCCAGGCAGGAATATTTCCTTTTGGATTCGTTGGAGCGAGAGACGTGTTATGCAAGTGAAGCCGCGCAGTTGCTCTCCTTTCCAGGCCACACAGCGTTCAAAGGAGGGCAGCGGGAGGTATGAGATTCGATTGGGATACCTTTGACTGCAGCTATAGACGTGGCGGCCACACACGTTGAGGATGTCATGTCAGGTACCGATACCTGCGACCGGCGTTTTGGATGACCTGGCCGGGCCCCCATCGCTTGTTGCCGTCAAAGGGGTCCCGCAGGTACTTTGCTCCAATCATAACTGTGCGGTCCGCGTGTCCTGGAACCCGTACAGTCAAGGGGCACCCCCGAAGAGTTCGTCACCAAATTGCGCAAAAGGTACCTTATTTTCCCATTTCGATCTGGATCACCGACGATTCTGCTAGGGCAATCTAACTCAATAATGTACCTAACTCAACCCTTTTACTCCTAGTACTCTGATTTTTTGTGTTGTTACATCCTCAAAGCCCATATTTTTGGCTGGGCACAAACCAAATCGCCGTCAAAATTTGGCTGTGAACATGGCAAACCCTGTCTCTCCCGAAACATCTACTCCGTACAGTGCACTGTCCTAGCTATCTAGATTAAGTGTACACGTAACACCAAGTCGTTATAACCTAGATACCTCCACCAGATAATCGACCCTACTGCCCTGCAAGAAGAGCAGCGAACATTTCTTGGCAGGTATAGGTATCATATCCATGCAAGGAACATGAGAAATTAAGCAATGCTAGATGGAAATGGAAGAACTATTTGAAGAAATGAAACTTGAAGTGAAAAGGAAAAGAATAAAGTAGAAAGGGAGAAAGAGGAGGGGGAAAACTATTTGAGGTAATTTGAGGGGATGAATGATCGCATCGCTTTTGAGAACGTAGAGAAACCATAATGAAAATGCACGAGATATGCAAGACTTACTGTAGCCGGCTTGAGAGCCGCAGATACCTACCAAGCATCAGAGGGTATACCCTTAAAGCAAATCGGCCACTGGGGGAAAAAAAAATGCGCAAGTACTGAGGTGGGCCTGAACCCAACTATTGAAGATCGCTTTGGACCTGCATCCGCTGGCTCAACCAGTGAGGGCTGAATGCCTCTTCAGGGAGGACGAGCACCGGTAGATGTCCATCGAAGGCGCTAGACGAAAACTTTCTAAATGGGGGTAGAGCAAATCGTCCGCGAAAATCAGGGATCATGAGGAAGAGGGCGTTAGAGATGGGACGGAAACGGTGACTGAAGGGCGATACCGAAAGTCCCTATTCCCTCGAGGCTGAGCGGAAGCGCTTGGACTCGCCTTGCGGATACTTAGTATAGGAGAGATAAAGCGGAGAAACATTTGAAGTCGTACCTTGGCTTTCATCCTCATTCACTTCCCCATCCTCGTCATCTGGGCGGCCACGCTTCATGGTCACCGTCTCTACTTCAGCATAAGCTGAGTCAACTTCATCGGCGCGTGGTTCATCGACATCATCACTGATGCCATTCTCAATGTCATCATAATTTATCTCATCTTCGTCATCTCCAACCTCGTCTTCATGCTCGTGGACCAGGACAGGTGCAGCCTGCGCATCATTGGTTAGATGACGCGATTCATGATTATAGTCAACCGGATTTTCGGTGCCCACGGTATCGGAGACTTCACCAACAGCTGGACCAGACTCGTCGTCCCCTTCGACTGGCTCAAAGATCTGCTGGTCTCCCTCCGTTTCTTCATTGTCCTCACTGAGGGGTGTGCCAAGGCCTGGTTTGTCTTCAGCCTTGTCAAACCCAGCAGGCAAAATTATTTCTTCCGGATAGGAAACATTAATGTCCCAGCTTTCCTCTGCTTCTTCATCGTTTTGAGCTTGAGCATCCCCGGTATATTCCGGCTGTTCTTTTTCTGGTTCCCTATCTTCTTGACGAGGACTGGCAGAATAGCCCTCTTCTAGATCGTTGGCTTGGTCGTCCGGAATTTCTAAAGGAGTGGTTTGGGGGGTTCCTTGTGGAAGATTGTTGGCATGACCGAGGTCATCGTGGTCTTGTCCGTTTGCAAGAGAAGATCCTTGTCCAGGGCGAGACTCAATGTCTTGCTTTTGAACATGTTCATCGGATTCTGGTTCTTTGGATAGTTTCGCAGCATCCTCGGAGATAAAATGAACCGCATCCGCCTCGGACAGAGAATAGGGTTGCTGTATCGTTTGTGCATAAGATGTATGAGATTCGGCGCCTTCGGCGTTAATATTTGAGTCTAGGTCTACCACATAAGACAAGATCATCAGCATAAATTTGCCGTGCGAAGAGACGACGAGAACACGTACCGTTGAGCCTTTCTTCTTTATCCGCTGAAAGTGTAGACGCGCCGCTGGCATTTTGATCCTCAGCAGGTAAGTCCAAACCTTGATGTTCTGAATGAGCGTGGCCTTGAAGCTCATTTGTGGGATTATCCTGCACTGCAGTTTTATCGTGACCCGTAAGCTCATCTCCTGTCTCATATTGTTCTTGGCTGTCATCTTTCGCAGGGCCCTCGTCGTCAGCTGAATGAGGGTGTTCAGATGCTTCAGCATGGGCCGTGGAGTTCACCTCCCGTGCTCCGACCTTTTCTTCTCCATTTTCTTCCACACCGTCTGCTTGCTCTTCTTGCCCTTCCTGCTCTCCTCCTGATGTGGCAGGCTTGGAGGTTTCCTGCAAAATGGGGGCCTCGACTTCGGCAGACTGCAAGTCAATTGCCAAAGTAGAAGGTTGAGTGGAGGGCGGCTTCCTGAGATCCTGCACTTTTGCAGCGCCTGTCTCTGAAGCCGCCTCGTCGGAGACTACATGAGTGCGAACCTCAGCCTCATGTTCTGTTTCTGGCTCGTCATTCTCGTCACCCTCGTAGTCCTCGTCGCCAGAAAGCTGCGTCCAGAAAGGCAGCTGAGAAAGACCCTTTCCCTCTGATACAGCATGGACCAAATCATCAAGCCGCTTGGAAAATCTGACTCTGGTGCTCAATGTCATGTACAGAGGATCAGGATGCTCCACGCCATCATGCTGCAATAACTGTATATAGACCTCCAAGATTCGGAATAAGCTAGTGCGTTTGGTATGAATTGAATCCTAAAGATCAGTGTCAGTTTTTAAAGCGAGAAAAAATGAAGAAGAGCGCCTCAAAGCTTACCTCGTTAAGGGACAGCCCAAGATCGTCAATGTTGATCTCCAACTCATCCTCTTCACTAATGCTGTCGGCCAAAACAGATCTACAAGCTTTCAGAAGTTCTTGGAAGCTTTGATGAACAAGTTCATGATCCTCCAAGAGAAATGTGTCTGCAGCGTCTTCGACTGTAGGAGGGAACAGTGACATCTCGCTTCCCTGGTAGACCAGGACAACAGGATGATATTGGATGAGGGATTCTGCGTCCGGTTGTCCAGAATGCGATTCAACCTGCTCTCTTGCCTGGGGGCTTATTGGATGTTGACTGTTCAGACTGTTCACTTGCAAGTCGCGGGTTTCTTCGCTTTCACCAGAGTCTTTTTGGTCATCTGTCTCCCTTTGCGTGTCATCGACCTCTTCGACTCGATCAATGGAACGGCGTTCCTCGGCTGCGAGTGGCAAACTGTCCTTGACGGAGCCAGAAACCACTTGATTATGTTCGGACCCATTCTCATTAGGAGTCAGGAGTGTTG
This sequence comes from Xylona heveae TC161, assembly GCF_001619985.1. Lineage (NCBI taxonomy): Eukaryota > Fungi > Ascomycota > Xylonomycetes > Xylonales > Xylonaceae > Xylona > Xylona heveae. The sequence goes on along the minus strand of NW_017264204.1, from coordinate 556,571 downwards.
ACTCTGGTGGATTTTCTTGACTAATCGAATTTAAAATGCCAGGATCAGGTTCTGTATCCACGTTCAAAGCATTTGACACTGGCGCACTTGAAGTCCCCATCTCTTCAACTGATGTCCCAAATTGGTCGTTCCGAGTTGCGTCAAGTTGATCTGGGATTGCAAAATCTTTTATTTCGACATGTTCTGTCGTGTCATTGACGTCGAAAATTTCTTCATCTTGAACATGGCCATCATCCTGCATAACGTTTTCTTCATCCAACATTATATCGTCATTCATGGCAGCTGTTGAATCCGTTTCAATGCCTGCTGGCTCCAGACTCGCATCTCTGATGTTGTAGTCGTCATCCTGATCCTCAGTTCTGCCATCGGTAAGGTCCAGATCAATATCTATGTCCTCGTCCATGCCCGGTCGATGATCAATGTCAGACGATATCTCCATATCGTCATCTTGGATAGTGGTAGAAAATTGAGTCGTCGCCATGGTCAGAGCTGATAGAGACAGAGCTACTTTGACGTGTTGGATCTAGCTAGCACAAACAAGAATACAGCATCCCTGGAATGCTCTCCAGATGTATGACCTCGAAGTACAGCCCTCCTTCGATATTTCCCCAAGACCAAGATGTCTGGATTTGAGGTGAAAGGCTATGCTGAATACTTATGTCTTCGAGATGGTAACCTATTGTTAGTATAAGAAAAGCAGTAAAGTAAACTCAAAAAGAAATCTTGGGCGGGGCGGGAAGAGGGAAAAGAAGTTTCCGAAGTAACACGGGCGAAGGATGTCGAAATAATCTTGATGATACAATCAGACTCTCCGATATGAGTCTGCGCATTCAAAGGCGAAATGAACAGCTGGTCGACTGGAGTTGACGGTGGTTGAAGCGCGAGAAATCTGTGGAGAATAAAGGCGCGAGACTAGTAATAGGCGTGTTCCACTAGCTGTGACCAATCCTAAAGTCGCGCGCGGATGCTATCCACGTATGCTGCGCCGGGTAACAGAGAGACTTGGCGCTCAGGTTACCTGAATGGTAGGCGTGCAGTAGCGAGATGCCACCTTCGAACTAGAGTACACAGGGGACATAGATCCATCCGGCTTCAAAGTCGTCTTCGGGATCTTGCTTGCTTCTGAACAATTCGATTTTTGATATTGTTTCCAAGAGGAGTACCTGGATAACTGGGGGCTCACAATGGTAGGCTCAGTCTCGACAGGATCATACATGGCTCCCCGTTGACGATGAACAGGTTGTCCTCGCAGCGTCCATATGCACAAGGGGTGGTAAAGCTGTCCTATCCCGTCAATTTCGAGAGATTGCTCGATCGCGCGTGGAGGCTCTATTAGCATCATTTCCTAAACTCGCCGACTCGGGTACTCAACATACCACTGTGGAGCAAGACAATGTTCGATATGTTTACCAACCACTCGACGAGCTCTACATGGTCCTCATAACCAACCGGCAGTCAAACATTCTCCAGGACATCGATTCACTCCATCTATTTGCTCAGGTGGTTACAAGCATTTGCAAAAGCTTGGATGAAAGGGAGATTGTGAGGAACGCATTCGAGCTATTGAGTGCTTTCGATGAAATCGTCACTTTGGGCTATAGGGAGAATCTATCCATAAACCAAATTAAGACATTTCTTGAAATGGAGAGTCATGAAGAGAGGATACAAGAGATTATTGCGAGGGTAAGGACCAAATTTAATCGATCCATCCATTGGGGATCGACTGCTGATCTCCGGCAAATTAGAACAAGGAACTTGAGGCGAGCGAAGAGCGTAAACGGAAGGCCAAACAATTGGAGCTTCAACGAAAGGAGATGTCACGAGGCAGTCGTGTGGTGTCTCCTCGAACGCCACAGTATCCGACGTACACACCGCCGTCCCGGCCTAAGCCGGAAATGTTTGACAGTTACGAGGCCGAAAAGAACAAAACTTACAACAGGTGAGATTTACGAGCTGTAGTACGATTCAGGACGCTAATTCTTTTTAAAGACCTACTGCACCAAAAACCAAGGGTTTGCAACTTGGGAAGAAATCAAAGACCACGGATATGTTCGAACGAGTGCGTGGAGAGCTTGGTCCAGAGGCGGAAGAGTCTGCTCCGTTGGTTTCCAACGCGCCGGCAGCCGTCGAGGTTGCCTCTCCTCAAAGGGTGTCATCGACCTCGGATCGCGACGCTATTCGTGTCACAGTCTCAGAAACAATAACCGCAAAGCTCTCGAGGGAGGGATCTTTGAAGTTCTTCGAAGTCAAGGGTGATCTTCAACTCCGTATCAGCGACGCCACACTTACAAAGGTCAGACTTGATCTCATCGCGGAGTCAGACAATGGAGCTCAGTTTCGGACACATCCCAACGTTGATCGAACCTTGTTCAACAACGAGAAGGCGATTCAACTCAAAGATCCATCCAGAGGTTTCCCGCCAAACAATTCCGTTGGTGTTCTCAGATGGAAAGCCAATGCAAACGCCAACGCTGCTGATGTCCTTCCAATAACTTTCACCGTCTGGGTGAATAAGAACGACGAGGACTCCTTCACGATCACCGTCGAGTATGAGCTGACCAGTGTAGACACGCTCAACGATGTGATGGTCACTATACCATACTCCACAAATGAGCCGGTTATTTCCAGCTTCGACGCAGTATACGAAGTTTCAGGGGATTCATTGCTATGGAATATAGGTTCTGTAGACGAGTCCAACCAGACTGGAGCTTTCGAATTTGAAGCTCAAGCAGAAGACGAAAGCGAATTTTTCCCCATGAGCGTTCGCTTTTCGAAAACCAATCCTTTTGTGGATGTCGATGTAAGCGGTTTACATTTTTTTTGTCACCGAACTTCTGCTTGGTGCTAACCATTTCATTAGGTTTCGTCGGTCACATTACTTGATATGAATGAGGAAGTGTCGTTTTCCAAGGATATTAGATCCGTTACTGATTCCTACACCATCGAGTAGGAGAAGGTAGCCTAGATATCAATTGCGCGGGTGATTGGCGCAAAAGGCCGGACACCTTCCTCTGGCGCGTGCTGAATTTGGCCCGTTCTCAGATGGCGAAGGCTTTGCTTGTACTTGCTTGATTGAATGGATTAGTAATCTCAACCACTTTAAGAATGTATGCGTGTGCAATTTAGCAGTAGTGAAGAATATCTTTGCAATCGGGAGTGGGGAGAGATTGATCGTTGTGTATATATCAGAGTAGACCAAAAGCTCCCACATGTATAAGCGACCCGAGCACCAGTGTAGCGAACATGTCAACATGTGGTTCGGAGATTCTTAACTTCTAGACCCAGGCTGTAGTGTACTGAATTTCAAAACCTATGACTCGCAAAAAGTGCAAGTCTTATTGACTGTGACCTGGATCAGCTCCGGAAGAGGCGCGGAAATATGGCTGAGAATAATCCCATCATGCCGGCCGTATCGCTACATGTGCTGGCTGAAAAGTCTCTCCACCAGCAGATCAATCCCGAATTGCTGGCATACTGCCCCACCATGGACCTTTTGGCGATGGGAGCCAAAGATGGTCATTTGAACCTATTTAGATTAGGAGGGCAGAGGGTCTTTAGCTATGTGCCCAAGGGGTACAGTCTAGCCATACAGAAACTCAAGTGGAAACCCAATGGTAAGTTCGTTTATCAACACTATCAACCACCAATTGTTCGACTCTAATCAACTTCTTTTTCAGGACAATTACTTGCAGTAGCATGGAGCGATCAAATTACTCGACTTATCAGTTCAGATAGCGGCAAAGTTGTTCATCAGCTCGATTTCTCTGCAGAAGGAGGTTCTCACGTGACTTGTATCGGATGGGGGACCAATCTGACAGATTTGAAAGCTGGGATGGGTGGGGAAACAAAGACAAATCGACATCCGCTGGAAGAAGTCCTTGGAGAAGCTGCTAAACGTCATATGCGTGATCTTGAGTCCGACCTTCCGAGAGAACTAGCTCTATTGGATATCGAGAGTAGCCTTCCGAAGCTAAGCATACTTCCTTCAGCGGGCAAGGAGTAAGTCAATATGCCCATAGCAATGGGGAATTTCATTATTGCTGATAGCGTGGGGGGAAAGTGAGGATATTTTTAGCTCCAGGCCTTCAGTGGATGCCATTTTTCATGTGAATGATCCAACGGCCGAAAAGTCTGTCGATGTTATGCTACTAGGGTTCGACAATGGCACAATCCACATTAGACTCTACGATTCATTCGATTTGGGCTCTTTTGAAATGAAGAAGGCGCTACCTTCATTGCAGATCTGTCGGCCTGTTCTGCACGCGTCTAATTCCTGTACTTCCACCCACGCATTACTCGTCGATACTGCTACGGCAAGCAATTCGAGTCAAGGGCTATATATTGTTCCTCTTGATCTCAAATTTATCTCTGGCATGGGCCAGTATCTTTCATTTATTGCTTCGAAGTCCACTCAGTTGCAGAACTTACTCAGATATATCGATCAGGTACGCGTCCAGCTGCAGCTAGAGTGGAAAAGCTCCCAGGACCTTCCTAGCAGATTTGTTCGGAATATCAACGAAACATTGGCTGAAAAATCACAAACAAATATCATCCAAGCAATGTATCATCTTGCTGTCACAGGAAATTGCTATCCTGAGATGAAGGAATGGTTGGTGGAAATACTTACGGAACGGGTATTAGCCGTGATAGCCTTCTCTCACTGCTGAAAGTGCGGCTAACAAGCATCAATTTGTAGGGGCATAAGCGTTGGGAAAAGGCAACCACATCTGGTTACGAGAACATTCGGAAACTGATCCATCAGTGTCTTCTACCGGCCCTCGAAAGATGCAACCTCCTCGTCAGTCGTCTTCGGGGATTCTCCCGTTACCAGCCTTCGAATGCTCTTTTCGGTTTATCGACATCCGAACTCGACGGAGTACTTGATACGGTTCATTGCCTGACTCTTGTGGCCCACACCGTCCTTCGTCAAGCTGGTATAGAACTTCAACAGTTTTCGGCATTCTCAACTTGGCTGAGACACGAGATTGACGTCCAAGCTTCTGACCCTTCAATTTCATCTGCCGATGACGCAGTGGAAAAAGACACTATCATTGATTATGCTAGATTGCTCGAATATATTCAAGGAGCCATGACTGTGAGCAGGATAGGGGGATTTTTCCAGCCTCATACGTCGCACAACTCCCAAATAGACGTTTCGAAGAAGGAGATGCTACCTAACGCCGTCATCGCGGAGAGATTCAGCGAGTACAATAAGGGCATTGGAACAGAAAAGGGCCTCCCAACATTCGAGGAAATAACAGGGAAGCTTGGCCAGCAATTTCAGCACGTATTCAAGAGAATCTCAGCAACAGGACAACGAGGTGTTGTTTTTGGCCGACCGATTCTACTTGCCTCGAAGTACCAGCCGACTGGACTAGATATGCGAATGAATTATGAGGTACAATACAATATCTCCAGCAACAGAACACATTCTAACGATATGGCAGAAAACCGATTCGGGCGAGGCTTTTGTCGTCTATGTTGCTATTGAGGTGAAAATCACAGGGCACTCAATGCGTATGTTCATGGATTGCATAAGTAATGACTGAAAAATGTTTGTTCGCCGTGCTAACCCAGAGATAGTCCAGGTATACCGAGTAACTCTCGACATTGAAGGTGGAGTTAGCTCGACACGAGCGGTCGAGGTTTCGACGATTAAGTTTGCTGCTGGCAGCATCAAGGACGCCGGTTTTGTGGACGATGAATTCATTATGGTTCTTTTCAATAACGAAGGTAAGAATGAATGTTTTGCAATCCCGTTGCATTCGCTGACGGCCTGCAAGATATTTCGCATCTATTGATGATTCCGTACAAAGGTCAAACAACACATCCCTTTAGGCTTCGGTATCGAACAGTGCCTCAAGAAACTAAAGCCGAGGAATGTTTGGCTTCCATGGACAGCATTGATTTTACTCGGGAGGCGATTACAAATTGCTCGTCTCATACTTTTGATGGTACTGATAAGTTCAGTCCAGTGCGAATTGAAATAAATGGAAGAAAGGGCCGCCGAGCTGTTTGTGTTCTAGACAGAGACCTGCTACGCTACAAAGTATTCGATCTAGACAGTGGCGGGGTAGATGAACTTGAGGCAGCGGGGAGTGAGTATGAAAACGAGGACATGATGTCTGAATGATGGGAGAATTTCTCGGGATTTCTGATCATAGTTCTTTCAATCCGAAAAGTTTGCGGCATCGCTTAGAGCTGGCGTTCCAGGAGGCATTATAAGGGCGTTATGGCAGAGGAATAAGGAGAAAACCAAGCTTCATCCGGGCATGATTTTCTACATTGTCGAGGGACTTGAAAAGCGGGATAGAGAGGGCAAATTTCTTCATCTACTGTCTGCATGATAGCGTGCTTTATCTCAAAGAAACCAGAAAAAGAAGAAAAGAACAAGAAGATTAATCGTATTGTCATTTACCCCAATGTGAAAGATATTGAGTGAGCACTAGAAACCCGCTGCTTGCGGCCTGGTACCCTCTAAGATACTTGCACCCGACTTTCAGGCATTATGATAGGCCAAGTGGATTTTGGCTGGGGGGGGGATTGCTGTAGCGATGTTCCTTAAAGTCCATAAGTGTTGCACACAAGCAGCGGAGCAACAGGAACTAAGCTTTGTGGGCTTTGTCTTTAGCAATCACCGTTGTATTAACGATTTGAGTCCATTCGACTACGTAAGCCATTTCGAAGTTCGACTGTGTATGGATATGATCTACTGCCGAAGGTCCACAGGTGTGTGAGCACTGAGTCTCACTGTTACTCTATGGTGCGGCAAGCATGCCTTGAGCAAAAACCTTCTGGAAGCACAAAGTAAACGACGCAACACTTTTTGACTCTTCATTCTGGCCGACCCCACTGAGAGAGCCCTCTTTCGGGTTTGGCCTCGTAGACTACTCTGGCCCGTGCGATTCCCTTTTTGATTCGTCGCCTTGAACAGGAAGTGGATGCCCCACGAGAGCAAGAAGAGAGAGAGAGAGACAGAGAGAGAAAGAAAGTGGGTAACAGTGAGTGGGTTGCTTGGCCGAGCGAGGACCTCTCCGATTATTTCGGCACCTTTCGATAATAATTTATTTGTTATTGCAATCCCTCATCGAGAGAGTGCGCGCCTTCCCTTCATCTCTGTAACTCATCACGCTTCACCTTAGACTTAAAGTTGGGACGGTCACAACTGCCGTCTAGCCATTTCCTTTCCTTTTTTCCCTTTCATATTCTCTTTCAGTCCGACTACGCTTGAGGGTTGCGCAGGCGAGCGTCTCTCTAACAATTCACGTGTTCTAAATCTTTCGAGACGTCAACTTTCGCTTCACCTCAACTTCCGCTTAAAACCGCACACTCTCTGCTTCGGTGACTCCGCCAAACCTCGCTGGTCCGCAGGGGGGAGCTTCTTCGTTCTCAAGAGACTACATCGGCTCATTTTCTGAAGCTGTTTCATCCTGTAAACCTTTTAATACTGCCCATTATGGATGTTAACCAAGTGCTTGAAGGCACTCTTTCTCCTGGTTTGTCGATTCTCGAGCTTTCAAGCCGAAAACCGTTTTCAACTAACCCACCTCTTTAGATGCCACCATCCGCCACAATGCTGAACAGCAACTAGCTCACGCAGCGAGCGTGGACTTTGTATGCAATTTTCCCCATCTCAACTGGCTTCTGCATTAACCCCTACAGCTGCTGACCGGGATTACAGTCAGGATACGTCACAACGCTTGCCCAGGAGCTTGCCAACGAGCAAGCTCAGCCCCACATTCGGACTGCTGCTGGTATTGCCTTGAAGAACTCCTTCTCTGCCAGGGAATATGCTCGACTACGGGAGGTGCAGGAGCGATGGCTGCAACAGGTCGACATTAATGTCAAAAAATCAGTAAAGGATCTGGCCTTGAAGACACTCGGCTCAAACGATGCGAGAGCTGGACAGTCTGCGGCCCAGTTTGTCTCCGCCATCGCGGCTATTGAGATCCCTAGAGCTCAATGGCCTGAGCTCATGGCTGTGCTAGTGCAAAACGTTGGTGAAGGCTCTGCCCATCTCAAGCAAGCCTCCCTTGTCGCCATTGGATTCATCTGTGAGACAGAGGATGGTGATGTGCGGGAAGCACTGACGGGCCACTCGAACGCCATCTTGACTGCTGTTGTGCAAGGTGCCCGGAAAGAAGAGTCGAATAATGACGTTCGTCATGCCGCCATGACAGCACTGTGTGACAGTCTCGACTTTGTCCGCAACAACTTCGAGAACGAGGGCGAGCGTAACTATATTATGCAGGTTGTTTGTGAAGCTACGCAGGCTGGGGATAGCCGAGTGGAGCAAGATGCCTTTGGCTGCTTGAACAAGATCATGGGCCTCTACTATGACAAGATGAGATTTTACATGGAAAAGGCTTTGTTTGGCTTGACAATTATGGGAATGAGAAATGAAGAGGAAGATGTCGCCAAGCTTGCGGTTGAATTCTGGAGTACCGTCTGCGAGGAGGAAATTGCGATTGAGGATGATAATGCTCAGGTATGCTCTCTCCGTTTACCCATGTCAACTCCCGGAAAACAACGTGTACTGATGATTATAGGCCCTCGCCGAAGGCTCGACCGAGATGAGACCGTACTTCAACTTTGCTCGGATCGCCACCCAGGAAGTCGTGCCCGTGCTTCTTGAGCTTCTCACCAAGCAGGATGAGGATGCGGGAGATGACGAGTACAATATCTCCCGCGCTGCTTATCAGAGTCTTCAGCTCTACGCTCAGGCCGTCGGTGCTCAACTTATTGCCTCTGTCCTGGGTTTTGTTGAGAACAATCTGCGTCACGAAGACTGGCACCATCGGGATGCTGCAGTGTCTGCCTTTGGCGCCATTATGGAGGGTCCTGATGAGAAAATGCTCGATCCCTTGGTCAAGCAGGCCATGCCTGTGTTGATCGGCATGATGGATGATAGCTCTATTCACGTCAAGGACTCTGCAGCCTATGCACTTGGACGCATTTGCGAGAGTGTCCCAGACGCGATCGACCCTGCCGTGCACTTGCCTCCATTGATTTCTGCACTCTTCACCGGTCTCTCCAGCAACCCCAAGATGGCTGGTTCATGCTGTTGGGCGCTCATGAACCTTGCCGAGCGCTTTGCTGGTGAGCCTGGCTGCAACGAGAACCCTCTCTCGAAGCATTTCCAGGACAGTGTCACTCATATCCTCCAGGTTACGGAGCGGTAAGGATTCATCTACTGCGATTACTCTTGAATTAGAAGCTAATCCTTAAGCCAGGGCCGACGCCGATAACCAGCTGCGCACTGCTGCTTATGAAGTATTGAACACTTTCGTTCTCAACTCTGCAAATGACAATCTTCCAGTCGTTGCGACCCTTTCGGGCGTCGTTCTCCAGAGATTAGAGAAGACTATCCCTCTCCAGCAGCAGATTGTTAGCGTTGAGGATCGCATCACATTGGAGGAAATGCAGACAAGCCTTATCAGCGTGCTCCTGGTATGCCTCTTGATTCATTGGCCCTGCCACTGACAATTGACTAACTTTATCCTTTAGGCGATCATCCAGAGACTCGAGGGAGAGATCAAGCCTCAGGCTGACCACATCATGCATGTCCTCTTGCAAGTTCTCAGTACTGCCAACGCCAAATCTAGCGTACCAGATACAGCCTTTGCCGCTGTCGGTGCGCTGGCTAGTGCTCTCGAAGAGGATTTCTTCAAGTACATGGATTCTTTTGCGCCATTCCTTTATAATGCCCTTGGTAATCAGGACGAACCTGGTCTGTGCGCGATGGCCATTGGTCTTGTCAGCGACATTACTCGATCCCTTGGAGAGAAGGCTCAACCGTATTGCGACACGTTTATGAATTACCTTCTCAACAACCTTAGGGTGAGTTTAAGGAAACCAGGTTCTAAGGAGCGGAGCGGAAGCTAACCTACCATAGAGCACAACACTCAGCAACCAGTTCAAGCCTGCTATTCTGCAGTGCTTTGGCGACATTGCCCAAGCCATTGGGGGTCACTTCCAAACCTACCTCTCTGTCGTTGCTCAAGTGCTGCAGCAAGCCGCCACTGTTGTGGCAGGCAACGACGGCTCGTACGAGATGCTCGACTATGTCGTGTCACTTCGCGAGGGTATCATGGATGCTTGGGGCGGCATCATCCTGGCGCTGAAGTCGGGCAATATTGGTTAGTTATTCCAGTCCTTTTCTGATACCTTCCATGACTACGATTTGCTAACTTTTGTTATCAGTGTCGCTTTTGCAACCCTACATTGACATCATTTTCCAGCTCCTTAGCATTGTGTGGCAGGACCCTAACCGGAGCGAGTCACTTTTCCGGGCCTCTATGGGAGTCATTGGGTATGTTGAGCGAGTCCAATCCAGTCACTGGGTCTTTCGAAGGCCATCTGCTGACAAGCTTTAGTGATCTTGCCGACGCTTTCCCCAACGGCGAATACGCACACTACTTCCGATCCGATTGGGTCACGTCAATGATTAAGGAGACAAGGTCAAACCGAGAATTTTCGTCCCGGACAACTGACACTGCTCGTTGGGCTCGTGAGCAAGTCAAGCGTCAAACGATTCCAGGAGTCAACCAGCAGGCTTGAGCTGCCTCTGCTCGAATTTTCTCGGCATGTTGTTTCTTCTCTTCTAACTAAGTGAGGACCTCTCAAGGGGCTGGCAGGGTCACAACGGCGTCCTAGACTGTTGGTCGACATAAATTCTCTGGCAGCGTTTGACTAATTACTCGAGCGCTCAGCCACGCCCAACTAGTTCTGTCTCTTTTTCTCTCTCCTTGGTTGCTTCTTTTGATGCGCTAGCTAGCTGAGAGCTTCTTCAGAGCTTCTTCAGGACTTCTTACTTTCTTCTTCTTCCTCGCTTCCCCTCCACCTAATTCCTCGAATCTATGCCTTGTCAAGTTCACCACCCCTCAATTTAACCCCAGGAATTTCCCAGTTTTGAGCCCCGCCCCCTGCCTCGCCTTCAATTCCCAAACCCCCGATCTGTCATTGTCTTCTTCAAAATCCCCCGGCGTCACACCTCTTCTTTTTCTTTTCTCCATCTCCCCCATTCTTCATTGTGTATAAAGAAGATCCCCCCCTCTGGTTTCTATGTTATTCCCCTACATGTACAGGATCTTTCCATATCGGGAATGATCTGATGCCCCTTATGTCAAGAGCCAATATTTTGTTTTTTCTAAACATTTTCTTCCCCTTTTCTTTTGATGTCGGTTCAAAGAATCATGTATGCCCCCAACTTTTGTATCCTTTCCTTTGCCTTTGAGCGAACCATTTAGAGCATGACAATGGCGAGCACAAATATGCTTTGCAACGTATTTTTTATAAAGTGGATGTCCATTGATATGTGATGACAGTCAAGGGGGAAAAGTGCTCGTGTACAATATCTCGTCATTCCCTGGATGGTTAAGGGCGAATGAAATACATTCAGAACCACCGGGCTAAAAAAAAAAAAAAATGTTCGAAAATACAGATACGTAAGGGCCCTTGCCATTGATCGTCTCTTGACACCGGAAGTGATGTCGATGATCTCATGATGGTAACCTTGTAAATTGCAGACCATCTTTGACAAAGTTTGATTAAAAACCCTTTTTTCCGGTAGTAGTGAGTTGTGTCATGATTTTCTCAAGCTTGCAGTCAAACAAAAAAAAAGGCTTTCTCAGATGTTTACAGAAGGCTAATGGGCATACACAATTTAGGCTCTGCGATCTACATCGTGACGATTAGTTCGACGTCGTGGTACAAAGGTAAAGTTGTTAAATGAATGCATACTGTTGACATGCAGGCCACGTGGGTAAATAGAAGACGTCATGCAATTTGTTCGGTCAGGATCTAGGTTCGAGGTGGCAATAGAGTACCTCCGTATTGACATGGTAGCATTGTCACACGAGGATCTGTGTCATTGAACACTTTGCCAAATGATGCTTTCAGTTTTCAACTTTTGTCGGGAAGTTATTGGTTCCTATTTTGACGTTTGAAATCTGTGATTATCTTTGGGCTTTCTGGATAATGACCTTTGTGTAATTAATTTATTGTCATCCATTTAATCTTGCGCACAGGATATATAAAAAAGTAAATTGTATTTATTTCTCATTTTTATCAATAAAATATTGGAGCTTTTCAAAGGTCGATAATATGACGGCCAGTAAAGTAAAGATTTTTTCATTTTTTTTTTTTTTTTTGGCTTTTTGTGCAGGACAGAAATATAGGATCGACCTGATGGCAAGAGGATGATGCGTCGCAAGCGTAGGATTGTCGGGCACACGTAAACCCGAAGTAAGCAAAAAGTGATGATCAATGATCAGTGATCAGTGATCCTCGCATCATTGCATTACGAAGCAGGCAAAGACGGTCAACTAAAATGCAAAGGCCCAAAAAAAAAAAAAAATTAAAAAAAAAAAAAAAGGTGTAAAGAAAGAATGGATTTGGGTAGATCAAATGTGAATGATCTGTTAAAGGGAGAGAGTGATGTCTTTGTTGGACCATGTGACACAAAAAGGCAGGGAAAGGACTGAGAAAGTTTATTGGGAGCTACGGAGCACAAGTACGTGTGACAATTGGGGCAGAAGGGGAAGAAAAGAGCTCACGCGGCCAAGTCCAGGGCCGGGCGTGCAGGGTGTGTTGATGCGGAAAAGGCGGATGACGATGTTGCAGAATGACCTTGGGGATGCCTTGGATGTGCCCTCCGGGTCCCTGAGGCGCGCGAGGGGGCGACTAAGGCAGGGACCGAGGGGACGCACCTGGTTTATGCAAGGCGTGTGTGTGTATGTGTGTGTGTGCAGAAGTACAGCCCGCAGCGAATAATACTTGGCTGAGCCAAAACGTGAAACCAAAAAAAGACTTTTTTTCTTCCAGTTTCGGGTTTCAACTGACGCACCACCAAGCTCATATTTAGGTAGACTTGATGATCAGGCAGCCTTGGTCACATGGCTTGTTTTTTCCCTCTCGCAAGGAAAAGAAGGGAGATGACGGTGATTGCGTGCTGCCTTACACCATCCTGATGATCTACACTAGAGGAGTACGTACGCACCTAGGCAGGGGGGACGTATTGCCTCGTACCTTTTATTTATTGCGCCTTACACCCCGCGAATGATGCTTAACCCCAGAAGCCAAGGAAGAAAAAAATCTCTCTTTATTCTCCGATTTCCCTTTTTCTCCCCTCTGAGCAATATGAGCAACACTTGCAAATAGGTCGCGTGCTTGGGGATACCAGAGTGGCGCCTTTTGGGATTGCCATCATGTAATATTCCCTTCTTTGCGTGACTCAACTCCGCTTTACCCGAATCGGAGGCGGAAGAGCGATGCAGAACCACTCCGATTGGCTACAATGACTCACCCGAACACCTCCGATGGCTCCGATCAAGGCGTGATTGGGTGAGTCAAGTTGTCGTGCCAGGCAATACATAAACACACGGCCACGCATGTTGGATGTTTTTTCGATCCTCAGCCGCTGCTTTCCTCCAAATACAAATCCAATCAAACAAGCATATTAATTTACTATGCGGCACAATCGTCGGAGAGTTCGTCCTCGGCAACGCCCCGGACGACAAACCAAATCCGACATCGCTAGCAGCGGCAGCGGCAACAACGGTAGCAGCCTCAGCTACAGCTACAGCAGCAGCGGATGCATCACCAAACATGCGCCCTACCCAACTGCGCTCTATCCTGCATCCATCCTACCTCGATCGATAGACATGTGCCGGTCCCGAAACACAGACTCCCATTCGCGACAGTGTCCACCGAGGCGGGGACAACAGTTGCTCTCCGCCTCGGAGGCAGACCAGCGCCGCATCTTTGGCGGCGAGATTGGCGAAAATATTAGCCTTTGTTATCCTATGCTGATGGTGGTCATGGACCTCTTTGGCGACCTTGATTATGTGGATCCCTGAACTTTCGAAGAGATGCAAAGACGGACGAGCGACTGGAACGAAGATTTTCTACAAACACACATATATCCGAAACGATAAAACTCCTTGACGCGGTGTATGGCCAAATTCAATAAAGAGGCCAATCCAGCCCAGGATCTTAGGCTCTAAACCGGCTATACTCAATACTCATGTCTCCGACATACATCGTTGAGCCTTTCTTTATTTTCGCTCTCCTCAAAGCGGATTGCGGAAAAAACACAAGCAGGCCATCTTTCATGGACGTGCTTCTGCTTGCACTGGACCAGATCGTACTCTCTCGCTCTCAATACCTCTACAGCTGAGAGCTGAAGCCAATCATGCGATGTCGGAGACCAATTTATACTCAAATGGGGTTGATACGACCTGACATTGGACGACTGGTGCACCGAACCTTCTGAGAGTCAAAGGCGTGGGAACAACACTAGGTGAAGACTTGCAGCAGTGAAGGTCAGCGGACAAGATCCGTTTGGACTGGATCGGTCTATAAAAGCCTAGTCCCTAGGACTTTGATCATGCATAAACATCAGCCATAGCAGCTGTCCTTTCTGGATGGTGGTGTGCTCGCGGGAATGAGAAGCCGTTCCGCTTGAGCTCCATCGCCAGGGAGTTGACGCCTAGACATGTCGTGCTTCTCGGAGGGAATTGATATGAAGGATTTAATATCCGATAGAGATGGCGAATCATCACGGGTGGACTGGGGAGGGTGAGATGTGATTGAAGACTATTGTATTACATACGAGCATCTTTGGTGGGATGGTCAGAGAATTAGATTAGACCTTAGAGATTACGGAGCAATCCAAATCTTTTACATCCTTATACAGTACATATCGATGACCTTTCCGAACAAAGTGATTGTAGTTGATCAAATTACGTGATACTAAACTGTGTACTAATTTTTTGAGCACTTCCAGAACGGCCCAAAACTTTCAATGAAGCCAGTGGTGGAAAAACTGGGGCACAGGCAGCCACAAGGACTGCCCTGCATCCGAGTACGGAGTAGCAGCAAGCCACATAATAGCGATGTCATAGTGTGCAGTGGAAAGTACCGGTGTGGCTTGACCCATCAACCAAACAAAAGGGAGAAAGACCAAGACAACAAACAGGATTTTCCCACCGTTAAAGAAGATGATGGTACAGTGGTATCATGTCAAAGGAAGACGAGAAGAGAAAGGGGGGCCGCTATAGGCCGGCAATTGCAGGTTAAACCCCCCGGATTAAGCTTTGCTTTTGGATCCAAGGAACTTGCTAAAAAACCCTGGTTAGGGTGCCCTGGGTGACAGCTGGAGCCGAGCCGTGACGTAGTTAAATCGTGGAGAAATGGCCCCAAATTTCCCAGGAACAAAACAAAATACTTCCACAAAGGACGAATCGAAAATGGACAAGAATTGTAGTAAATTCATTTTATTTACCCATCGCCTAGCTCGAATTCCCATCATGCTTATTTCCCCAATGTCTAGTTTGGGGAAAGGGCCAAAAAAGGAGGGTAAAAGGCAGAATGGGATAACCCCTGCACGGGATTGGCTAAGGCCATAAAACATGAATCCTGTTAGAAACGTTATGTTAGGATGATGATGTTTTTTGCTTGGCATCACGCTTCTTTTGTGTGACGACGTTATTCTTCCTCGCTTCTCTGGATATTTGAACTTCTCCAACTCTCCATACCTTTCGAATCGTGATTCTTCTTCTCCTTAGACTGCCCACCTTTTGACACCACTCTCCCTCCAGCTTGACTCCTTTGCCCAAAGGACACGGCCTTGTCGCCGCGGTGCTGTCCTGTCGCGTCCACTTTGATTCCATTTTTTTAATAGTACCTCCGCATAATTTAGAGTTCATTCTTCATCCTCTTCATCGTTTGACGCCGACATCTCACCTCCCCTGCGTCAAGTTACCGGCATCATGGGTTTCTTCTCACGTCGCAACGAGACTGCTGCTGCCAACGGCACTACCGCAGCACCTGTTGATGGCCATCATCATAATCATCATACTGGCAAACACGCGGCAACCACAAATGATTATGGTGACCCGAGCGTCCTGAACAGCCGCCCTCCGTTTGGCCAGTGGCTCAAGGCAACATGGCTGGACATTATTACCATGGTCTGCATGGGCGCCATTGGTCTTGGTGTAAGCTACGAATGATTCCCATGTAACTGATTTCTGCATGAAAGAATCTCACATTCGACAGGTCTATGAAGCACACCCTGCCCCGACTCGCTCGTTCCCGGTCTATTTTCAGGACGGCGAGGTTGTCTATCCCGAGTTTGCCTACCCTCTGCGCAAGGAGATTGTCCCCATCTGGGCTGCTGCCATGCTTGGTGCTCTTGTGCCCATCTTTATTATCCTTTGCATGCAGATCCGCATCCGCTCCTTCTGGGATACAAATAACGCCATCATTGGGCTCCTCTACTCGCTCATCACCGCCGCTGTCTTCCAGGTCTTCCTGAAATGGCTCATCGGAGGCCTACGTCCCCACTTTCTTGATGTCTGCAAACCCGCATTGCCTGTGGGCCAGCCGCCGTCAGGAAATGGATTTGCCAGCATCATGTACGACCGCAGCATCTGCACGGGCGACACAAATCAGATTGACGACTCCCTTGAATCTTTTCCCTCTGGTCACTCGACCGCTGCCTTTGCCGGCTTTGTGTTTTTGTATCTTTACCTCAACGCCAAGCTCAAGGTCTTTTCCAACTACCACCCTGCCATGTGGAAGATGATTGCCATTTACGCTCCGATTCTCGGTGCCACTCTTATTGCTGGCGCCTTGACCATTGATGAATTCCACAACTGGTGAGATGCATCCCCACTCCTGGCTCTCTCCTGGCCTATCCTAAGGGCAAAATGCTAACCCAGAAAACAGGTACGATGTCGTCGCCGGTGCCGTCATTGGAACCGTCATGGCCTTTTCCGCTTACCGCATGGTCTACGCTTCCGTACGTTTTACACCTTATTTCATATTCTCATCCCATAACCCCTCCTCGCACATCTCAGATGTCTTCCATAATCTTTTCTCCAAAAATCAAAATGCTGACTGCACTTGCAACAGGTCTGGGACTTTCGATTCAACCATATCCCTCTCACCCGACACTTGCCATTCAGCTACGGCGCCGGCGCGCCCGGCGCAGGTGGTTTCCACACGGCCATGTTCACTCGCAAGGCTGGCTGGGGCCACCCTGACGGTGCCATTGGCGGCGCACCCTTCGACACTGCCGCTGGGACCATGGGCACCGGCGCAGCGGCCGGAACCCACTCTGGTGCAGGCCACCTCGGCGGGTTCGGCCACCACAATCACCACGGCCATGGCCTCGGCCACAGGGAAAGCATTTCCAGACGTCCTGTCGCTGGCACTGAGCAAATGGTCTAGTTGCATGACTAGTGATCATATCGTATTCCCCAAATCCTCATCCTTACTTACCATCCTCTTTTGAAAGACTTCAATAATACCGGTGCATACATAATTTTTCTTCCCCCTTTGGTCCTCTTGCACTCGATACCTTGTTTCCAATGCTCCTCTATTAGTTGTCAAGCATGCATCATTTTGTCGCTAAGGCGCACCGCTTGCATTTTCTATTTTCTCATTTCTGCATTCTGTGGGAGGACGGGATGACTCAATTACCTTTTTTCTTTAGCCGGGGGAAATGTGGTTTGGATTGGCGTTTCGACTATTACTATTGTCCTCAAGCATAAGCATAGGCATAAGCAGAGCATAATCATATCTTAATTATTCATCATCATCTTCTATCAAACCAGTCAGAGTCATATGCAGTGTGAAATGACAATTTCCCAGGTACCTGAATCCGGCTCTGTTCGAATGATTGATTGATGGACTGGCGATAGAATGTTCAACGCTATGCTAAGACAATGCTTGCATGCCCTATGCTAATTGACCTCCTTTTTAAACTCGTACGTTGACCGCTGAATTTTTTTCCAAAGAAAATGAAATGAAATGCAAAGAAATGACACTGCTAGATGAGACAAGAAAAAACAATGTATATGCTGATGCCAAGATATACTTCAGAAAAGGAACAGATAAGTCTGTGAAAAATCAAGAAAAAGGCCTGCTCTTCTTGTTTCCACAGTTCACTGCTGCTGCTGCTGCTGCTGCTGCTGTTGCTGACTCTCCTGCCCACCCGTGGTCATCACAATCTCCATCTTGACTCGTGCATCGCGCACCGTATGCGGTTCATCCATCTTCTCGTCCAGCGCGAAGCGGAGATACGCAAGGGTGTCATTAAACGCGGTACTCGCGCCCTGGGGATCGCTCCTGAACTGTGCTTCGGCAGCGAAGCGGACCGATCGGGCCGCTAGCCATTCGTCCCAGTAGGCCTTTGTTTCTGCGAGATAAGGTGTTTTGTCGAGGGGAACGTTCCAGCGTAGGGATTTATCTCGAGCGATGCCCTCAAACCAGGCAGCCATGTGGGGCCAGCGGTCGTCGTCCAAGCCGGGGAAATGGACGAGCATGTCTCCGGGTTTCCCTTCGAAGCCGTCGTGTAGCTCGTAGGCATTGAACCAAGTGCGCGGTTGGTAGACAGCGCCGGCACGAAACTCGGGGTCGTTGAGCATGTATGCCATGGCGACCTGGTCGGCGTTGATGCCGAGCTCGACGTTCTGCACGTACATGGGGAACGCCATGGCCTTGGTCAGCATCCGGATGGACCATTCCGAGACGCGGATGAAAAAGACGCCTGTGGTGAGGCTGTTTTGGTCGCGCGATGCGATGAGGTGGATGTGTGCAAAGGGGTCGGTGGGAGGGCCCTTCGGCCCGCCGGAGGAGTACCATGATGGTGCGGATGCAGCGAGGTCTGCGGCGGAGGGGAGAAAGGGAGGCGGAAGGAAAATGTCGACTGGGATCGATGGGTTGATGAGGATGGTGTCGGCGTCAAACCACCTGGTTGTTTGGTAAATGAAGGGTTAGCAGGCAGGGCTCGGAGGCATTGAAAATGGGAGAGGAGATGCGATTGAAAGAGGAATTCACACTGTCCGATGGCTTGTGGACTTACATGATCCATTCTGTTCTTTCCTCTGGGGACTTTGCGAGCTCTCGGACCAGCAATGAGAGCAGGTAGGATGGCTTGCTCCATCGTGCGCGCGCGATTTGATACCGCAGCACCTGCACGGGATAACCCCAACGCTCGCCGTGCTCTTGGTGAGTCTTCAGGGCGCTCTCCAGGAGCTCGTTCTCCGGACCGTAGAGCATCGTCGCTTTCGTGATGCGGCGTCCGCCACTTGAACTTTCGCCTATTTGGTGATGTTTTGTGGCGGCGGCACCTACACCTTGAGCTTCTGCCGATCGTGAGGCTTTGCTGGCGCCCAACGGTCGCACTCCATGTGCCGCTGGTACTCGTAGTGATCCATGGGATTGGAAAGATTGCAGCAGCCAGAGTAAGCCGATGAAAATTCCGAATGCTAGAACAAGGCTACGCGCCAGACCGGGCTATAATTCGCATCGTAAAATCCCACCAAGTCAGCGAAATGCAACAGACTGAGTAGGGTCGTCTTTCTGTGTGAGTGGGTGTATATATCGTTGGCATCGAGATAAGGTTTACTACATAAAAGCAAATCGCAATGATCCTACTTTAAAATTCGGTAATTGTTAGAAACGAAATTGGTAAACCTGCATCAGTGGCGTTTGGAAGCAAGGGCGCATTGGTCCATCATGAACCTGTGTGTATAAGGTGCACCAGAGACTTGAAACCAAAACAATAATTCCGACTTACCCTTCGGTCCCATGGCGCTGTGTAAGAGACGGTGCGACGGTTATAGACGGCCAAGGCTCTCGTTAGTAGCGGAGATTGATCCGAACGAATAGCAAGTGCCGATGAGACGGGATAGGCGTTCTTGGTGGGCGAAATGACCAGCACTTCGTTTCTGCCTTTTGAGTTTCAGCTATCCCGCCTGCAAACGAAGTGAATCGAGTATTGATTATGAGAAAAGAAAATCTAGAGGAAGTAGAAGAGAAGGGGTCGGAGAATCTTAGTTGCGATCTACCCCAGATGAGAGGAGGGACCTATGGATCCCATGCCTTGGCCGTCGCGCTGTGCTGATCTCTTTTTTCGTTTCATGCGGGCCCCCATCTGACGAATCCCTCTTTCCTGTTTCCGCAAGGTCCCATGTCTGTTCCTTGATGTTTTGACCACCTCTGTCCTGCGTTGAACTACCATCTCCGTCCCCGAAAATCTCCCGGGCGGCCTCTTGTTGGCCAAGTCCCCGTCTTGGGTTCCTTTTTCGTCACCGTTTGTCGCCCTGCTGATCTTTGTGGTGTTCATGGGTCTGCATAAACCCTTGGTCATCGGCACATAGTTATTGGCTGTTGTTGTGCAGCCAAGCTACTGTTTGAGAATCGAAAAGGAAAGAGTCCCGGGGCCGAGAATATCGAACATCGGGCCAAATCTAGCCTGTTGTCCCGTTAATAGCAATAATTGCACGAGGTAAATCGTGTGACTGCGGCTTGCATCAATGTCTCCAATTAGCTCTAGAGAGCCTTTCAATTACCTTGTCAAATTCCATTAAGTGCATCAGTAAACCCAAGGTAGACGACTCTATAAGAGATCTTGTCAAGATTTAGCACGTGCCGTGGTTTCAATCGATGCAAATGTCATCAGCATAAAGTCAATGACGAGCTCATCCTCGTTTGTCGATGGTTGGGCGAATCTGATTCTAGCCCCGGCATCGTGGCTGCCACCAGTCTGCCGCCCGCCACTCTACCATTCGAAATCTCGTTCTGCTGTGATAAAAGTTCCCCACAACGGTCGTCAAATTAGACACGATGGCTTCTTGGCTGTTATCTCTGACCCTCTGGCATTTTCTCGGCCTCGGTGTCGACAATGCAGTAAAGACAATTAATTGTACACCATGAGTGAAAGCTGATTTGATCCGTTCGATCAACAATTGTTTATTTTGTTGTTCACAATGGATTTGATCCTTCAAAGGGAGGTCGCCACCGTCGACCCCAGCACGCCCTTTCGCGCAACAGAGTATCATGTCCATCATACCTGGGCCAAAACCTTCCATACGCGGCCTGAGCTCTATATCCGGCCTCATTCAACCGAAGAAATCCGCAAGGCCGTAAATCTCGCTCGAAGCTGTCGTAAACGAGTTGTGACGGTCGGATCCAGGCACTCACCGAGCGACATTACCTGCAGCTCCTCATGGATGGTCAATCTCGACCACTTCTCCCAGATCTTAAATGTCGACATTTCCACTCGGCTCGTTACCGTTCAAAGCGGCATCCGACTTTTCAGACTAGGAGATGAGCTGGAGAAGGTCGGATTAGCCCTGGATAATCTGGGTAGTATTGATGAGCAGTCTGCCGCAGGCGTGATAAGCACTGGCACACATGGCAGCTCTCTCAAACACGGGCTTATCAGCCAGTCAGTGCGCGCTCTCAAGATTATGCTTGCAAATGGAGAGGAGTTGTCTTGTAGTGCAGAGGAAAATGTTGAGCTCTTTCGTGCAGCTCTACTCTCCTTAGGTGCTCTAGGCATCATCACTGAGATCACTTTCGAGGCTGTCCCTTCGTTTAAGATTGAATGGACACAATCGCTGCAGCCACTGGACGAGGTCGTCCAGTCATGGGGCACAATTTGGAGAGAGGCAGAATTTGTTCGCTGCTGGTGGCTTCCTTACTTGCAGCGGGCAATTGTCTGGAAGGCCGACAAGACTGAAAAGCCACTCTTGTCGCCTCAAAGGAGCTGGTATGGCGGATTTGTCGGGTTCCATACCTATCAGGTGCTTCTGTATATCTCAAATTGGTTTCCACGGCTTTTGCCGGCGATTGAATGGTTTGTGTTTGGTATGCAATATGGATTCAAAGATGGTGCGAGCACCACGGCTGTGGAGCCCGGACGGACTGGTCTACTCATGGACTGTCTCTTCTCACAATTTGTTAATGAATGGGCTATTCCATTGGAGAAGGGGCCCGAGGCAATACAGCGCATCTCGTTATGGCTAAATGGCCAAAAGGAAGCATCGGGTATTCCGTTCGATAACAAGGGCCTCTACGTACATTCGCCGGTTGAGGTCCGGGTATCAGACACATCAATATCCACGAGTCCAAGGCCTTACCTGGACCAGACAGTCGCAGATGGACCTACTCTCTATCTAAACTTTACGCTCTACAGACCGTTCTATCGGGATCCTCCATGCCGCGCCCGCTACTATGAAGCTGTGGAGTGGTTGATGAAAGAATTAGGTGGACGGCCGCATTGGGCCAAGAATTTCGACCATGCGAATAATCATGAAATTGAAGAAATGTATCCAGAGCTGGGCAATTGGCAGCGCGTCCGAGATCGCGCTGATCCCGAAGGCATGTTCGTTGGAGATTGGCACCGGAGGCATGTCATGCCAGAAGGCCCCCTTCTCTTGCCTCTTGAGGAGAGGGAAAAGACTCGAGTTCCTGCACGTGGAGGTGGTGTTAATTGGTTTGGCCAGCAGGCTCTCCAGATGCTCACACTCGAAGCGGATGGAGAGGATGAAAAGCTGAGCATCGATTTGGATGGCTTGGGAGGCGTCTCGGAAGGAGGCAAGGTCTTTCTCACTCGGGAGGGAAGGGAGGCTCTGGATGATTTCCTCGATGATCTCATTGAAAAGAGGCATTTGTCTGTTGCTGAGGGACTTTTGAACAACTGACCGTGACCGTTGGATATGTCAGGGGTTATTTCAACGTATAAAATGTTCTATTCGGACTGATTTTGCATAAGACATGTCGACGTTGAAATAGGGTCGACTAATTAGTATGGCAGTCAAATTAATATGATCAGTCAAAGCATTAAACTTATCACTTGTTGCCCGTATCACAATCAAATTTCGCAGACCCTACAAGCGTCACAAAGGCACCATAATTTGAAAAGATTGAATAATTAGATGATCCATTTCAGACTCCGTTACCAATGATTTACACCCATGAACCAGAGATGAAGAAGAAATAGCAGAGACCTAATGAACACGAATGCGTGCGCGATCTGCATATCTACCACCAGATTGCCTCATCCCAATACATCCGAATAATAAGACACAAAGAGCAGGTATTTCAAAACTTTTCGAATTAAGCATGACGATTGTACTTTCCAACGACGATACAGTGGTCTCTCTCGAAGGGTTCTAGAGACAAGAATTAGCACAAGTTATGGGACTGTTCGGAAGGCGTAGTGGCATCTTACCTAGCGTCAGCTGTTCGAGAGGCTTGATCTTGTCTTCTCTCATCTTTTGCACCTCTCTGGCAAAAACGGCTTCGGGGGCAGCAGTACTGTCGATACAGTTCGCCTTGATGGAGATGAGAATACCACCGCCAGTCTTGAGGAAAAGAGAGGCGTTCAATGCGACGATACGAGCCTGGTCAGGCTGGGCAACATCGGCGAAGATGACGTCGACCATGGATACCAGCATACGGTAGCGGAGAGGGTGACGAGCGTCCTCAATGATAGGGATGACGTTGGTGCGGTGGGTGGCCATGTTGATCAAGTCACGTCCAGAGCGGTGCGAGAACTCAACGGCAAAGACGGTACCAGTAGGGCCGACAATGTCAGCAACGTGGGAGACGGAGGTACCGGAGGCAGCACCAAGGTAGAGGACCTTGGAGCCTGGGCCCATAAAGATCTGGTCGACACCACCAAGGATACCGGCAGCAAGCTTGCTTCGGAACGGGTTCCACACTCTGTATTCGGTCTTGGTAGCAGGGGCGACTTCGCCATTGACGGTCTCGGTATTGGGTGTCTCAACAGCGATGCGCTTCTCGCCATAGACGGATTCACCAGGGGTCAAGTTCTTCGTGACAAGCATGTCCTCCTTGCCACGGGCAACGAAAACACCGGCATGACGATGGGGCTCCTGAAGGCGATTGTGAGCAACAAATCCCCATATGATTGATGAGAGTCGAATTGAAACATACAACGATGGTCTTCGCACCGCCCCTGGCACCAGGCTTGCCACCACCACGGCCACCTCTGGGAGCGCCGCGACCACCTCTGGGGGCACCGCGACCGCCTCTACCACCTCCTCTAGCGGGAGCACCACCTAAAGAAAAATTGTTAGTTCTCATGCTCGAAATTTATCAGGGTCTTTCAAGCGTCAACAGGTCATTGAAGTGGCAAGACTTTGCGAAAAGCAAAAGATCTCTCTGAGGAGAGCCATTAAGCCAAAAAAATCACCAGAAACAATGACCTGACGACTTTTCAATGAACGAGAGTTTGGGGTTTACTAACCACGGCCACCACGACCACCTCCTCTGGGTGCACCTCCGCGACCACCGCCTCGGGCACCGCCACGGGGACCTCCACGGCCTCCTCTAGGTGTGAAAGCCATTATTTTATGGCGAAATTCGATTCTTCGTAGATGAATTAATTAAGGGCTGCGCGCTCCCAGGACCAGTCGCGCAAGTCCAGCAGATTGTCAGGTCAGGCAGTATCGCAGATTGACGGCCGGACAAAGATTCTAGAGATTGAGCTTTTTCGCTCGACGCTTAGCCTAACTCGCTAAGACTTTTTGAGACGAGCCTTGGTACCAAAAGCGTCAAAATACCAGACTTCTTCAAGAAAAAGACACGTTAAAGTAAGATAAATATTTCAAATAGTCATGACTAGTATAATAAAGTGCTTGAAAACAGCCTGGCCAAGTTTTCCGGAAATTGAAGCGTTGAGTCTTTGGCAAATAGACATCAGAAACAAATTAGTAGGGTTGAGCCCTCGGATGCGGCTCCGCACTAGTCTCGCGAGAAACAGAACCCACCGAAATTCGAAATACCAGTTGTAGACGACGACAACCAGAGTACGGCCTTCGCCCATCAACGCCAGGATGGTACGTTATCGCCATTATTTTTCGCGGATTCATGGATTTTGCAGTCGATTTCCCCCCGAATTCCAGCATTCTGTCACTGTTCCGAAAGAATTCATGATCGCTGCGAAGTTGAACTTTATCGAGACGCCCTTGGACTGACGATGATATTCTTTCTAGCCGCGCTACGGAGCAACTGAGATCGCACCCACCAAGTCGGCCCGCGCCCGCGGTGCCTACCTCCGTGTCTCTTTCAAGAACACTCGTGAGACCGCCCAGGCCATCAACGGCTGGAAGCTCCAGCGTGCCGTTCAGTTCCTCGAGAATGTCAAGTCTCACACCGAGGCCGTCCCCATGAGGAGATACGCCGGCAGCACTGGTCGTTGCGCGCAGGGTGAGTGATGGAAATTCTTTTCAGTGTGGTTTTGCGGGGGGTTTTTAAAAGGGAGGGAAGAGGTCTATGTGTCGAGCAGTGAAGAGGGCTTTCTGGAGGATTTGGAGAAGATATGGAGAAGCGAAAGGAGCATGCAAGTTTTTGGAAGAATAAAAAGGCTGAGACTTTTCGTACAACAGGCAAGCAGTGGGGTGTCAGCAAGGCCCGCTGGCCCGTCAAGTCTGCGGAGTTCCTCCTCGACCTCCTCCGCAACGCTGAGGCCAACGCCGACACCAAGGGTCTTGACACCGGCAACTTGATTGTCAAGCACATCCAGGTCAACCAGGCCCCCAAGAACCGACGACGCACATACCGTGCCCACGGTCGTGTAAGAATTCCCCGCTCCGATACGATCAGACAGTCTTGAATAGACTGTCTCAGAATCAAGAAGGAAACTAACGACTTTTCGCATTGATTAGATCAACCCCTACATGTCCAACCCTTGCCACATTGAGCTCATCCTGACCGAGGGTGAGGAGGTTGTCCAGAAGGGTCCCCAGGTTGTCGAGCGCGAGCAGGGTCTTCACTTCAGCTCCAGACAGCGGGGTGCTCGCCGGGCGCGGGCCATCACCGCTGCCTAAATCATTGGTTGTCAGGTGAAGGTCGTGGGAGAAATAAGGATGGCTTCGTAAACGGCAATTGGCGCTGTATTTATGGCTGCATTAAAAGCTGATGACAAGGCCTAAAATTCAAATTTTCTTGCATCAATCTGGGATTTTTTTGTTTTGACTGTTCCAACAATTGTCTGACCATCTGTGATCTGTCATTGAAATTTGGAGACCGAGGCACTTTATTTGAGACTGAGGGAACTTATTCATGAGTGTTCCTCCGAGTCATGATCTACATGAAGCATATCCAATTTACCCCCGAACCTACCAACCTAACTCCAATATGCATCCTCAAGAAGTAACGGCATATCATTTCGGCCATTATTGCAATAGCAGGTCCAAGCGGATTACTAAAGACGAAGGTGGGTCTCCAACCTCAAACGCTTCGTGGGCTGTTGCCATCGTTGCCATCGTATTGGGGACCATCCCACCGAGCACGTCAAAATCGCGCTTCAAGTGTCCCCCCGGACGATGTCGACCCCATTTCGTTAGCGCAACCTTTACCCGTTTAGGTATCTTAATAGCTGACCCCCGCCAGGTTCCCTCGGTCCTGGGGACAGTATAGCTGGGTCTCCGAGTACGAGTATAAACCCTCCATATCTCAGTGTGTTTCCACTCACTTTTCACTTTTCCTTTCTCTTCAATTGATACTATTGATCAATATCCAATTACAACTGGCATTGCCTCCGAAGCAACGACCGTGATCACGTCCTGCCTCCACCTCAGTCAATCCAAACAACCCCACCCCATTGCTCCTCCGATACAGTTTCCAATATTGTGCTGCACCTCCAATATAGTTCGCAACAATGTCGACATTTACGCTCCGCGACCCTCCTAACGATGTATACTTCCCTTGTCTCCCTTCTTCTTTTATCCCCCTTCTGTTACTCTTTTGCGTCCTTTGTTTTACCTGCCCTTGGTGTATTTCCCTTGTGTTATCTCCCCTGTTTCCAATCCAAACACCCAGCCCCAACCCCCGTAGCATATTCAATACCTTCAGTACCTTCAGTACCTTCAATACTAACCCATATCACACCCAGCTCACCACGATTCTCTCCATCGAAAACAAGCTGCAGCTACCCAGCTTCACATCGGACACGGCGTTTGAGCTCGGGAGTCTGATCCGGTCACGGCTGCGCGAGTCGTTTGCGCGGCCCGCCATTGTGAGCATCACGCACGCCAACAGCGACCAGCTGCTTTTTCACGCCGTGTCGAAGCCGGGACCAGCGGGGCCAGGAACAGTAGTGGGAGGTGCTGGCACAGTAGGAACCGCGCCCGACAACGACATCTGGGCAGCGCGCAAGCGGCGGACCGTGCTCCGGTTCGGTACGTCGACGTGGTATATGCGCGCGAAATGCGGGACGGAGGAAGCGTTTAAGGCGAAATTTGCGCTGGGCGAGCGGGCGGGCGACTATGCGATTCATGGCGGCGGGTTTCCTGTGAGGGTGCGCGGCGTGGAGGGGCTGGTGGGCGTGATTGTGGTGAGTGGGCTCAAGATGGAGGAGGATCATCAGGTGATAGTGCAGTGTTTGGAGGAGTATTTGGGGGAGTCGGCAGTCTAGGGTACGGAAGGGGGGTCGAGGGTCGAGGGTATTGAAAGGAGGGTCATGGTAGGTTTAGCAGAGAATAAAGGGTTGAATGTGGCTGTGAATATATTCTTTGGAACAACGGGCCTGTTCACTCTCATAAGGTGGCATTGGATTGGACCAAGATTGTGTGGAATGGCTTAGACTCGCAGAATAGACGTTATAGATTATGTTTCATGTTTCGAGTGCGTATCAAAGGTTTCATCATCTCATGATATTTCAATCTGTCTGAGAATCTGGAAAAGAAGCTGAGAAGATCATTAAAGTGAAACGAATGCTGGAGAGTGTCTTCTCGTCTGACAAAAATGGATAAACGCAAAGGGGTATTCTGGATCTTCAAAGCACATAAGATCAAGGCAGAAGTATAGCTGAGAATCGAGTCGCAGAGCAGCAAGTAGCTAAAATCAAAAGAGTTTGTCGATGAGCTGCATGGTGTGCAAAAGAAAAACGAAATCAGTTGGACAAGGTGTATTCGATAGACCAGTTCGTGGTTCACGCCTGTCCAGTGCCATGATCGAATCCCACAAAGTCTGAATGAGGGTGATCGGAAGCTTGTTAGAGAATTTGTGCTCAAAATCTTGTTTGAGGCTGTGATGCTTGGGGCTGCGAATTACGCGTAGGAGCTGGATACGAATCTCCATCATCTCGATAGAGACTGTCACCATCATCATCGTTATTGTGAGATGGTATATCCTGCGCGCCGCGCATTGTGGTATGCACCATGGCTGACACCTGACGCTGTGGTGTTGGCCCAATCGGCCGCGGGCCAAGGTGACGAGGGGTTTGATCTTGCTTAGAGGGCTCCAGTGGCTGTTGAAGCCCCGAATAGGTGTAATTCTCGACAGTAGCATCGTCGCTAAATGGATTCATATTCCTTTGAGGCATATTGGAACTGGCCGCCGGAACGTAGCTGCTTGTCAACCCAGCTCCGTCAGGGGCCGGAACTGAGTTGGCCCAGGGGTTCGCACTGTTGGTATAAGTCGAAGCAGAGAGGTCCTGCTGCGACGTGCCCTTGATATCGATGAGTGGAGCACTACCGCGATTTTCTGTTTTGGTCGTTTCATCGACTGCTGCCGCGGCCGGGCGTGGAGGCAAGAACGGTGTGGCCGTGGCAGGAGGTGGTGTTGGGGTAGGCGTGTTCACCTGGGACCCTTGAGCTTTTCGTGCATTGAGAACCGCTCTTTGATGCTTGGAGATGGCAAGCGACAGCTGCTCATTGGTCTCAATCAAGGTGAGCATGGTGTCGTCGTCAGGTGCTGGATCGGACGCATTGATAAATGCCGCAATGGACCGCGACGCAGACTGACAGCGGGTGCTAAATTCGAGGACGAGCTCGTTTGTCATGATTTCGCTGGTCGGTGTTGATGCAGTAAGTTGCAAAAGCAGCTTGGCCGAGGTTTTGGCCTCTTCGATTCTCTCCGCGAGCTCCCCCGGCGGCGGTAGGCCTCGTGGTGAGCGACGAGAGCCTGTCTGGCTGGAAGAGCCATTGGAGGCAAATGGAGGCGCGTTAAGTATTCGTTGACCTGGCTACAATGGAGAAGATTCGCCGTCAGCAGTGTTCCCCTAAGCATTCGCAGCCAGAGGCCATTGGGAATCACACACCGTTCGTTTCACTTGCCAGTTTTCTGGGTGTGCTTTCTCTTTTCTCCACAGTTCTATTATCGGCCGAAATGTCTCATCTTGACCATACCTGGATTCCAAATAATCGAGCACTTCACAGAGGAACTGGTGCACGCTAGTGTGCTTGCAATGCCTAAGGGTCCACTGGATAGCTTGCTGGAACTTGGAATCGAAACCTCTTGCGAAAGCAGGCCCAGGGTTCTCCGATAATATTCTAATGAGCATGATGGCATTATATTGTGACTGCGACCTTGACGCATCCTTGACGAGGACCTTGCGAATCACGTAGGCGGCCTCCTTTGCTGCTGTCGGACTGGCCGAGGCAGCTTCGACGATGACGGGGAGGAACAGAATTTCTTCATCCTGACAGGCATATACTTTAGCTTCATTGACGTGGACAATGGTTGAAAGGTGTTCGACTTCGTCAAATGCAACTCCAGGGGCATGCGCATACCTGCTTGGCGTTTGAGTCACAGAACGAGCGAACGTTCTTGACAACATCGCCTTCGGGGCTACCAGGACTGGAGCGAGAGCCTATGTCTTGGCTTCCCCTTTTTTTGAATGATTCCTTGAGTTTCTGCATGACTTCTAGAGTATTAAGCAACCCTGAGGGACGTCTTTATTGCCTCGGAGGAAGTTCCGTTAAGCTTGCGGTGTAATTGTAAGTTAAGCAGAGGCTCTATTTGGATAAGAAAAGATGGTGTTTCCCGTCGAGGTTCCTATCATGGATATGGGGGTCCACTTCAGCTTCCAGGAGAAAGTGACAAGCTATCGAATTTTGTCATCCATGAGCTGGTCATGCCTTTCATGATTGATACGAGTTTGCTGCCTGGACTCACTTGTGGACTATTTGAGAGCTAAACAAGGGGAGCAATAACCCCGGATCGGACACTGCGAGATTGTCGTTATTTCGCAGCCCCCACTGCATCCACCGACCATAACCGAGAAAGGGCTCAGTTCAGTTTGGAAGATTCAGGGTCCAAAACAACGTGAAATCACCAGCCTTATGTTGTTATTATTGTTCAGCAAGGTATCTGCTTTCAGTGAGCCTTTGTACTAAGATGACTGGTCCATCTACTTATATAGTTCTCGGGTGCTTGGAATCTTATATACCTCAAAGATCAACCCTTGTGGTTTGCTGACCATGAATATTCGGGAGCATCCGATATGCAATCCTGGGCGACACATGGCTGACTTCTGCCAAGCACATTGGTGCTGGCTCTCTCAGCACAGCCTCACTCCGCATTTTGTTCTTTTTCATTCGCCACTCTGTTCCAGCAGTTCAAGTCTGCCACAGAGCCGCGTAGTGCATGGTCATCGTAACGCGTAGGTGGTTGACGTGTCTCGAAATAAGGTTCTCATATTGAAATTGAATGCTAAGTTATTCTGGGGTTACGACGAGCCTCAAAGGGGAATATAATTTTTCTTGCAACTGTCCAACACATCTTTGCACTTCTGATCTTGCATTTTACGTTAGTTTTATTTTCTTTATATATTTTTTATTAATCGACATTGTCAAAAATTTGCCGATCGAACAGTAATATATCTGCCATTATCGTTCCCATAGTAAAAGATAAAGTACCACGAAAAGGGTTTAAATGTAAATTCATTGAATGTCGATCTTGACTGCTCCCTTGGCAGATTATTCCTACATAGTCACGCCCTATGTAGTGTCTGATCAGCAGAGCTTGGATGGACGGTTTCTCGCCATCACTAGGAAAAGCAGTTGCATCCGATGTTCTAGGCGGAGAAGTGGGGACTAATCCGTTAGCAGAGTTTGTGGGCCGTGGAGAGATGGCCGTAAGAGGATAGTTTTGAAAATGTGTTTAGAATCCCGAGAATATCCCGCCAAGGACGAACCTCTGTCAGTTATAAATTGCGGACCGCCCCGGAGAGGCTGCCTGCTGTAGAACATTCCAAAGATTTCAAAACAAAATTGAACACCAAAAGAAAAAAGAAAAACAAAGAGCATCAGAAGCATCAGACCCGCAGGCATTGCAAAAGAATATCATGACGGTCACAAAAAGTACTCCACTGCAAGTGCGGCTTGCCACGGCCAAAGACATTGATGGCATGGTCGACGTTTTCTTCCGCTCCTTCACTGTGCCATTCTTCCGGACATTATTCCCACCTACGCCGGCAACAAGAGAATGGCTAACCGGCACTTTTCGAGAAATGATGCAGCACGACCGTGACCCTCGATTTCTGGTGGTGGAAGACGTTGAAAATGGGCGAATGGCGGCATTCGCTAAATGGGTCCCTCCCGGCACCCGTCACACGCATTGGCTGTCTTTTAAAGACTTCCCTGGCTTTGATGTCCCATTATGCGACCTCTTCTTTGACGGTATGCATCAGAATCGCGAAGAACTGATGGGTGATCGTCCTCATTGGTGTAAGTCTTATCATTTTATTTGTTATTGTTTTTGTGTTTCCCCATTCTGCTCCTTTTCTTAATATCGACTTCGACACCTATAAATATAAAAACACATGCTGACAGGGGGTCACCACGTGACATACAGTTCTGGAACTTCTAGCAACAGCTGAAGATTATCAAGGCAAGGGCGCGGGATCAAAACTCTTGCGATACGGCCTTGACCGTGCCGACGAGGCGGGTGTGGAGGCTTACGTGGACGCAAGCCTCGAGGGTTTGCCCATTTACCAGCGTTACGGCTGGATCGTGCGCAATTCTCTTACCATGCCCGCCCCGCATGATTATACTCTGAACTTCTGCGTTCGTCCACGCCGGGCTGGACCTGGCGCAGAGCAGATCTCATAGTCCTTTATTTCAAAAGTCTAACAAAGACAAGATGACTAGATGATAGAAGGTTTTGGCATGCTCACGCTGCATTGGAAACACATATAGATTGGATTTAGTATCGACTGTATATATGGTAACGTTTAACATTTTGAAAGCAATATCAAACTTAATACTTTGGCTTATTCTATCTTTTTGTCCTTCTGACTAAGTTTTTTTCACGTGGCGCTGCTTTGTTTGTTCAATTTATACACAGTCTGCATCTTTTCGACTGCCCACGGGATACATCTCTATACGACTATCAATTTTGCAAATGCAATGCCGGCAAAAGATGATCCTTACAATATACTCTCAACATTCCAGATATCGCTCGAAATTTGGAGAATACAAAAATTCAACTCTTTCTAGTTCTGACCCGCATTTTCTTCGCAGAGCCTGCGACGCATACTAGCCTGTATCCGGCGAACCGTCAACAGACCACCTCACCACAATAACGCAGCAAACATATAATTCAATTATCGAATAAACACCATATCTGTCCTTTCCCAGGACCTTCTGCGACGTTCAAATTCTGTCCTTTGATCCCCCATTGCTGTTTCAAGTCAAATGTTTCAAATGATTCCATAACGGCCTGGACTAGCATATCCCTTTGCCACGCCTTTAACGGCATTCTTCTTTTCTTCTTCTTCTCTTCTGCTCTTCTTCTCTCCTTCTTCTACATCTTTTCCCCCTTGTATTTTCACCTTTTATCAAAAACCATTTCCTCCCAATCTCTACCATTCTAAAAGTTTGCAAAACAATATATACCCCACCAGAACCATCAGACACAGTCAAACAGTCAAACAGTCAAACCAAAATAAGCTATCCCAGTTCTCTTCAATTATCCTCCTCATCTTCTTCACTTACTACGCACATATCAGAGTATTTTCTTGAGCCGCAACCATCTGCGCAGGGAATGAAGCTGCCGATGAGAAGAACCACCCGTCTCCGCACAGCGGCACTTTGCAATATCCTGGCTTTTCTTGCCTCCGCGCATACAATTACAGCCGCGCCTCCACCTGCTGCCCCGTCTGCCATGGTAGACAACTTTAACCATCCTCATCCTCATCCTCATTCTCATCCTCATCATCAGCAGCAGCAGCAGCAGCAGCAGCAGCATTCCTCATTCTCATCTCCTTCCGCATTCATGACATCCTCTTCCCCTTCCTCTTCTTCGTTGGTAGTGGTAGCTACACCGCAACCTCCACCAAGTCCGCCCGGTTCGCCGCCTCCGAATTTCCCGCCCCCGTCTCCACCCCCGACGCCCCCGCCGTCTCACCAGCGGCCACAACGGGTGCCTACGCAAGAGGACGTACTGCTTTTCCTGGGAAAGACGTTTGACGAGCGCTCCTCAAGCGTATTTGAGTTTGAGTTTGACTTTGACCCTAACTCCGAGTCGAAATCCAAATCCAAGACCATGTCCAACACGTCCTTGAAGCCAAAGCCAAAGCCACATATTCCCCGGCAACTCGTGGTGCCGAATGTGATGATACCCGACCTTGCAGGAAATCCGACACGGCCAGAGTCAGAGTCATCCGCTGCTTTGCGCACATTGGCTTCTACGTCCATAGTAGTACCTGCTGCGCCAGCAATAACAGAAGCGAAAGCAACGACAGCATCAACAACAAAAAGGACAAAATCAGGATGCACATCGACATTAATACAATTTCCTCATTTCGGCATGCTGGGCGCTGGATATCGAGGTCTCGCCAGTCACACTGACAACCACATCCACGACCACACTTCCGACCACACCCCAAACAACACTCCCAACCACAACCACGGAAGCAAGGGCAAGGGTAAGGGAAATGCAACTGGAACCAACACGACGAAAAGCGGAGCAAAAAGTACAAAAACGAGTACAACATACCTATCTACTACGACGACAACAAGATCGGTAGATTGCGGAGGGTGTTCTGAAATTGCGATTCTTCAACTAGGAGGTGTAGGACCGGTCATTGTACCCGCCCTGACGCCCGTGTGGGATGATGATGATGATGTTACCGTTACTCTGCCGGTGGAGACTATTACGATGACAGCTTGTGCTGCATGATATATATATATATATATATATTCCAATCGCGTACGGGGATGCATCAAAAATAAAGGGAAAAATTTTTTTTTTTAAAAGACTTTATAGTTTATAGAAGTCGTGTATAGAATTACGGCGACTTGGACAGTCCATTCTAAATATACCTAGTATTGACAACTCGCAAGTACTCGCACGGTGTGCCAGATTCTGCAACTAACGCAGAAGGTTTAAGATTAGTACACAAGGTACCTAGATCAATGAGCCAGGGTCTGCTCGCGAATACGTGAAGTCAACGCTCCGTCCAGAAATGCTGTGATGAATTTGGAAAAAAGGCAAATATAAAATAGAATAAAAGACGGACTTTGCTGGCCCTGTCAGTTCAGGGAATAGACACACACACCCAACTCCATCGCGATGCTTCTGAGATGTTAAAAAAGGCAAATATGATAAAACGACGAGACCAAAGCGGAGAAAGTACTCTGTGAGGTACTGGTGCAACTCAGTCTTCAGTGGCATCCTCGTCCTCATCGTCGACAATCTCCTCGACAATGAGATTAGCGCTCGGCCCAACGCGGGCGCGAATGGTACCTCCCTCTGAAATATCATACACGGTACGGGGCATGGGCGAGACAAGCTTAAAGCCAAATTCGTGTCGGTAGCTTGCATCTGGTTTCTCTTCCGTCTCGTCAGGTGCGCCTTGAAGAACGTCATAGCATTCAACAAACGCATAGAGTTCTTCGATAGTTGCGTCAGAGCTAAACTTTCTAATGACCCGATCTCCAGAGGGCATGCGAATGCTGATTCGCGCGACATCCTTCGCGTTGGCCGCTGGCTCTGGCGGAATTGTTTTGGCCCGATGCTGCCGCCACAGTTGCACATTTCGCGCCTTCCTTTCTTCTGCTTCTGCCTTCTCCCTAGCTTCGCGCTCAGCACGCTCCCTGGCAGCCTCAGCTTCGCGTCTTTGTCTTGCACGTTCCCGGTCTTGGGCGAGCGATCGTTCATAAGCAGAATTTTGCTCCTCGCGGAGATTCCGGGCGGCCTGTTGTTCGGCGCGAGTAGCACGGGCCTGGTTCAGCGCCTGTGAATGCTGAGAGATGGCTTCCCGGAGTTTGGCAACAAATGCAGTAGGCGGCGTTGGTCCAGTGATGCGAGCAATGATTGACATGGCGGTTGAGGACAGTTGGGGTGTATGTGAAATCAAGGCTGCAAAAGGGAACTTTGTGCAGTTGAGCGCAGCAGAGACTTGGTACGGCTCCGAATCTTGGACTGACCCGCCCCAGAGGATGATATTGTTCCGTGGATCGTTTATATATTCGACGACCTCAGGCGCCAGAAGAGTGTTTCGAACGAATGAAGCTGTTTCGTCATGCTCTGGTGACAGAAGAATAACCAGCAAGAATTTGAGGTCTTTCTTTGCCATGTCGAATGACTGTGCGTAGCCATTTTCAACAAAGGGCAAGCTATGAGCTCCATATTCCTCCTCAAACTCCCGAGCGAACCGAGCAGCCGTGTCCCGCGCATTGAGTGGTCGCCGGCCTGTTGTATCCCGAAGTCGAGCTGGTTGTGTAGTCGCTGGCGATAAACGGGAAAGCAACCTCGGCAGAAATGGGAAGAGGTATCCAAAGAGACCAAAGGAGGTGGATATGAAGCGATAAAGGAGACTGAACGGCGCGAAGAGCAAGGAAAGAAACACTGGTGGTCGATAAGACACTTGGCTCTCGGGTTGAGGTACAATTCGCGGAGCTGGATCAAGACCATGGGGTACTGCAGATCGAGGAAAGGAGCCCGAGCCATTGATTAATGTTTCTCGTGCCGTATGCTGCTGAGGGGAAGCTGCAATCGCCTCCTCGACGGGATCGGCGGACTCGCCATCAAAGAACTTGGCAATGGCAATCTGCGGGCGAGGTAAAGAAGTGGTCAGTTGTAAGGTTATCTGATATGTCACAAGTAAGACTCACCTGTACGTTCCATTGCGAGCGCTGCAATATAGGAATGGCAGCTTCCACCTCCTGGTCCGTTACTGACGTAAACTGCTGTAATGCCAGCTGCTGATCCTCATTGAGCTGAGCAATATCGAATTCTGTCCCCGCCATCGCGGGAAAGGCTTACTTATACAGAATCAAGTGAGCGCAGCGATGAGTTGAAGGTGCAAATGCCGCCTCACGTGTAATGAAGTGCAGCCGTGAATTGACAGATATGAGGTCAAGGTCGGACTCCCAATTGTCGGAGCTATTGGAGCCGGTATGGAACTTGCCGATGGACCGTGTAGTGGGAGACTCCCGTGGGAACGTGGGCCGCGTTCTTAGCCTTCATGCGACCCGCCGTACGCGGCTGTCATATTGCCTTTTGTTCCCCTCCATCTCTCGCCGATCGAATTGTTGCAATCCTCTAGCCCGCTGTAATTCATCGCCTGCCCGTGTCGACATTCTACTTTGGAGCCTAGCTTGACTTGAGGAAGCAGGGGCCGTAGCGTCTCTACAGGCGCATCGGGGATTCCTATCGATGTAACGAGGCTCCACTGGAGAATGCTTCAAGACCGTGAGATAGTAATCGTGCAGTATGCTTATATCTTCCCCTTTGGCCACGATATCGTATCATGTTGACCAACATGTGTCATTGTAGTTTCCATGGAGTCGCTTAGTCGATAATTTAGATTCCGGAGGATATGGCAGCATCGATCCGGGCGTCTTCTGGGGACTCCCGGGGCCCGCAACACTCACCCCGACCCAAGGGACGCGGTACGTTCGATTTTCATTGCAATAACTGTACCACAATTGGCAAAAGTCTGCCGCAAAAGAGACGCGCCATGCGAGTTGTCTTTGAGCTGCATCCGACAATCTTTGGTTCCGCACAGAATGGCTGATCAAAGGGGAATCTGATGTATAGATGCTAAGGATACCTTATGCCGCAATGTGACCATTTATGGGCATTGCCGATATGAAGATAAAGGTATTGCACTGTCGAGTCAGGATGAATGGATCAGAAATGCTGATATGGTCTTGAGGCTGCGCTTTTAACCATGACCCTGCGAAACTTCAAGGAATGCCGTCCCAAGTTGATAGGTTCGTTTCTCTATGGACTTTTCGTTCGCCAGATTTCGTTGCCTGACTCGATATTTCTTCAATAGTTTGAAAAGGAGATTGAATGTAGAATCGCCAACTTTCACGCCCTCTTCACTCGCCAACAATGGCGGATTTGCCAAAAGCACAACTATTTCACCCAAGGCGGCAAGTGCTGCGCCATTCACCCCGAAAGGAGCAGCTGCAAGTTAGTGTTGCCCATATTACTACATTTAAGCTCCGCATCCAGGTTCTGATAAAATAAGAAGGCATAATTACGCCTACAATCAATCCAGAACCGGTTCCTGCTGCTCCAGAATGGAGCGTACCCGATATTCCGGAGTTCGTCCCGCAATCCTACGATACCATGCAAATGGTGAGTAATCATTGTTGCTTGTGCTTCTCTTGAAGCACCCAATGTTTTAAATGCCACCCCTTTCGCCTCTTCCCAATGGCTCCTTCCCATCATGGCACCTTGTCACCTTCCAATCATACTTGCAGTTGTCCAGCGGCTAGTGTGCTTCTCCCGAGTTGCGTGAGGGGTTGAGTGAGCTGTTTGACAAAATGTATCCGAAAATCAAGCTCAACCCCCTCATATTGACCCCAAAAGCTTGTTCGTCTGCAGTTCACGCCAAACTTTGCGATTGCCTTATGGTTGGGCGAAGAGGGCGAAGCGCTGGCCCGGGCAGACGAGCCCGCCAGATGCATTACTCTCCGTATAGGACGGAGAATCATGCCTGGGCTACGCCTGGATTCTATCCTTGCGCTCCAAATGCAAATTTTTGTGGCCAGTTTCGCCCGAACGCCCCGCCTTTTTACCCGCGCAGGCAACCATCGCAGCCTTTTCATGTATATCCTCGACCTTGGCTAATACCTTCTCCTCCGTATCAGGGCGATGGAAAAGCGGTCGTTAACCCATATGATCCTTTTGTTACTTCGACGACTCCTATACCAGAGATCGCCGCCGCTACGCCACATCCTGCTCAGATCAATCCTTATGCCCCAGATGTCGCGAATATGGGAGGGACTGCTTTCTTTCAGGCCCCAGCTACCTTTACTCAACCGGTGAGTTTAGTTTGAATGGATCAACAGAGGCCAACTATATCTGACAGTCATAGCTTCAATATCATTTATACGCTCCCCTAGGACCCCATCGGGAAAATCTTCTGGCGTATCAGAGAACCGCACACGACTTTTTCATATCTGATAACCTAAGGGAAGAACTGCAGCGAAAGTCTGAGGCATCTCACCAATTATTACCCAGTAAGTATAACTCTGGCGCATCGAATTGCTTTCATTGTGTTTAACCGAGTATGATAGACTCCACGCTGCCCCAGCTTGAGCACTTCCATTCTCTTGTACCCTTAGACACAACTAATCAGAAGAGTGCTACCATTTTTGGATATCCCAGTTGGGTCTATAAGGCAAATTCCAGTAAAGACGGGAATCTTTACGCGTTGAGGCGACTTGAAGGTAATCATCCAAACGAAAACAAATGGTCGAAGCTGACACCTGAATTCAGGTTATCGCCTGACGAACGAGAAGGCAATTCGCTCCGTGCAAGCATGGAAAAGGGTCAATAATGGAAATGTAGTCACTTTGCATGACGCTTTTACGACCCGCGTGTTTGGTGATAGCTCATTGGTTTTCGTGACGGATTATCATCCACTGTCCAAAACCCTTGCCGAACACCATTTTGGATCTCCACAAAGATTTCAGGGACGCGTTGCCGCAGCCCATGTGCCAGAGCAGATCTTATGGAGCTACATTGTCCAAATCGCAAACGCATTAAAGGCGATACACGGGACAGGACTTGCGGCGAGACTACTAGACCCGAGCAAGATTCTATTAACATCAAAGAATAGGATACGACTCAATGCTTGCGGCGTGCTTGACGTTGTACAGTTCGGCTCTCAGGTGCCGATACAAGATCTTCAAAGAGAAGATCTGGCCCAACTCGGCCGTCTTTTACTCTGCCTTGCCTCCAACAATCCAGCTGCACTTCATACTATGCCGAAAGCGCTCGAATACATTTCTAGGTCATACAGTCCGACGCTCAAGGACTGTGTCTTCTGGCTCCTCGACACTTCACCGAATCAGCCTAAAGATTTAGATCGCCTTTTCAATGGTCTAACGAGCAAATTTGTGGCCGCTTATGACAATTCGCTTCATTTCAGTGATCATCTGACCTCTGAACTCAACCGCGAGCTTGAAAACGCGCGCATCTTGCGCCTGATGATGAAGTTGAATTTTATCAATGAACGACCAGAATTTGAACACGACCGACAATGGTCAGAGACCGGCGATCGGTATTACCTTAAGCTTTTTCGAGACTATGTCTTTCACCAGGTCGATGCACAAGGAAATCCAGCTGTCGACCTAGCGCATGTTTTGGCATGCTTGAACAAATTAGACGCCGGCATTGATGAGAAGATCAGCTTGATAAGTCGTGATGAGCAAAATTGCTTCATTGTCAGCTACAAGGAACTCAAGCGAGGCGTGGAAGCAGCTTTCCAAGATCTACTAAAGGCGGGGAGAAGAGGCCCATGAAGGGTTAATGAAAGAAGGATAAGGGGTCCCACAATGGGAGGTTAATGACTGGTTTGGGTTTGGATTTAATATGCCGCACGCTACTAATCTTGGTTGGATTGCACGAATACCCTTTGGATGCCGGCAAAATTCTGGCCAAGTTTCCTCGAATCGTATGCGGGTTCGCGAAGAGTAGCAGCTATCTTGTCTGTTATGGGGAAGGCAAGGTTCCAATGCACACGCGGCATAGATCTTGCATGATAAGTATTCCATAGAAACGCGAGATGAAATGAAAATGATTATTGTTCTTCAAGTCTGGCGTTTAATTCCCTAGAATGGACTAAATCGCCACGCCGTTTTCTCCCAACCCCATCTGTATTCAAAATATGTCATCTACAGTTTAATTAGGTCCCCTTGTTGATGTTGTCTCCTCACTGTTTCCGTGAATCGGACCAAATAGTAATTTTTTTTTACAGTGCTGCATGGGGTATTCCTGAATCGATCCTCATAATGAAGCCTTAAACCCTTTAAGTTTCTCATCCACTATCCGTGCCACCATCTTCTCCAGGATTGGAATGTCACTACTTCCCGGCTTACTCTCAAAATAGCCCGCGACACTCTTCTCCACATATTTGCCCACCATGTCAACTTCCACATTGACTAAGTCTCCTGGCTTTTTGCTCGCCATCACCACGCGTTCCTGCGTGTATGCGATCAACATTACTTCCCACCAACCGTCCTCGCCATCAACCACTTTTGTCACAGTCAAGCTCGCACCATCCAGCGTGACGTAGCCTTTTTCCACTACGTATCGCAGGATAGATTTATCCCGGGGCTGCAATCGAAAAGTAAGCGCGTTGCCATCCGGTGTGACGGCCAAAATGGTTGCAACTGTGTCGACATGGCCTTGTACGAAATGACCTCCCATGCGGGTAGATGCCGAGACTGCTCTTTCGAGATTGACGCGCGATCCCTCTTTCAGGGAGCCAAGATTTGTC
The DNA here is from genome assembly GCF_001619985.1 of Xylona heveae TC161. Classification (NCBI taxonomy): domain Eukaryota; kingdom Fungi; phylum Ascomycota; class Xylonomycetes; order Xylonales; family Xylonaceae; genus Xylona; species Xylona heveae. Next base: position 516,274 of record NW_017264204.1, on the reverse strand, counting down.
CTACGGAGTGTCTCAGGAGCAACGCCGACCTTGAAGGTGGATTTGTCAAAGGTGGTGACGGTTAGGCATGTTCCTACAGATTGATAAGCGGATAGCCATTGCGCAGAGATTGGGCAGTCGGGTGACGAAGCCGATTCTCTCTTTAAGAGTTTAACTCACCATTGACGCTGATACTATCACCGAGATGGGCGTCGACAAGGATATCCTCAGCCTCAGATATGGTCAATGATGTTCCACCACCTCCACCCTCGGATTTGTCGAGAGAGTCGAGTTTGGAAACGGCTGCATTGGGGTGATTGATTAGCTAAATTTGGCATTACGGTAACTTCTCTACATACTACCCAAAATCTCCACAATTCCGGTAAACATATTGAATGTTATCGAAAGACAATCAAACCAGAGGGGACGCAAGGTGTGACTCGACAGTATTAAGTGATCAGCGTCGTCCAAGGGTCCCCGCCGTCCGATGTTGAACTAACCACTTTGGTAAGAGGGCCCCGCTAAGAACTAACCTCGGCTTCCGACGTCAGCGGAATCTGTGGGTAAGGGTCTTAACCGATCTCTACCCCAGCTTTAGCCATATTCTAGTCGTTCATGTATGCCCTCTGGTGCCCTAACATGAAGCAAGAGTCCTGCTCTTTCTCGAAAAAATAATGATAAATCTGCTGAATCATATACCTCACGGGCCTGTTTGGTCAATTGCAAGATGCGCGAAGCTCAATGGTTGGAAGAGCTGCACACAGAGATCGTTCTCCAGCGCTCTTCTGTCCTCAGAAAGCTTGCCGTTGGCGGGGCTGCGGGTATTGGACATGACAAGAGTTTTAGCTGGTGTATGATTCATGGAAACTCTGTAGATTAGATTTGTGCCTTGTCTTGCTAACTCGAGTTGCAGCCCTACTGCACACAAATCCTTGGAGATCTGGGGTATGCACTATGAAGCCCTGTGTATGGACCACCTTGGAGGTCGGCGGTCGTCTGGTTTTCCAGGATAGAGCGCTGATTTTGTTTTAGTGCTGAGGTGATCAAAATTGAGCACCCCATTCGTGGAGACGATACGAGGGCTTGGGGACCGCCATATGCCGAGCATATAAGAGGCGATGCAGTTGAAGGGCCGGGGGAGAGTGCATATTTCCTTTCGGTATGTCATCTCTTAAACCGCTATACCTTTTTTTGAAACGAGAAAGTGGTCTAATACTTTTTTTTTTTTTTTTTTTTTTGGAAAGGTGAATCGGAATAAAAAGTCTTTAGGGCTCTCCTTTGCCCATCCTTCAGGAGTAGATATTCTGCACCAGCTTGCGAAAGAGTGCGATGTGCTAGTCGAGAATTATCTCCCCGGGACATTGAAGAAATATGGGATGGACTATGAGACATTGCACAAGATAAACCCGAGCCTAACCTATGCCAGTATCACCGGATATGGACAAACGGGCCCATATAGGATGAGAGCGGGCTACGATGTCATGGTGGAAGCGTACGTGCACGCATTGAAGGCGAAAACCCTTGTCACAATACTAACATTGTGTATCAGTGAAATGGGATTAATGCACATTACGGGGTCTAGAGATGGGCCACCTGTAAAGGTTGGCGTTGCTGTTACCGATCTGACCACTGGTTTATACACTTCAAACTCCATTTTGGCAGCACTGTTAGGCCGGATCAGGACCGGAAAGGGCCAGCATATTGATGTTGCTCTAAGTGACTGCCAGGTAGCGACATTGTCAAATCTTGCAAGCTCAGCATTGATTAGTGGGAAAAAGGATTCTGGGAGATGGGGAACGGCGCACCGTAAGTATTCGTATATTGTGGAAGCGCAATTTGATGTCTAATATTTTGGCAGCGTCTATTGTCCCTTATCGAGCATTCAAAACTGCGGACGGTGATATCCTTTTGGGCGGAGGCAACGATAAGCTTTATGGCATTTTGTGCGATAAGATTAAACGACCCGAATGGAAAGCAGATGAGCGTTTTACCACGAACGCTATGCGGGTGAAGAACCGGGATATGTTGGAGCAGATGATTGAAGTAGAAACTAAAAAGAAAACTACAGCCGAATGGCTCAACATCTTAGAGGGCAGCGGCATGCCATACGCGGCTATAAATGACATACAAGGTACTCTTAACCACGATCATGGTAAGTCAACACTGGCAAAACAGCTTGCATACTTTTACTCCTCATAGTGCTGAACATAGTACAGTCCTGGCTCGGAATATGGTTGTTGAAGTGGAACATCCCACATGTGGACCGATGAAGCTTGTCAATACGCCAGTCAAATTTTCTGATTCCGACCCATCGATACGATCGCCACCGCCAACACTTGGTCAGCATACGGATGAGATTTTGCGGGATGTGATCGGCATGAGCGAAAGTGATATTCACGACCTCCGAGAAGAGGGTGTCGTTGCATGAGTTGATCTGAGGACTGCATTTGGGGATGAATTTCCTGATTCGTGCGATACTCCACTTTAAAAGAGTTATGTGAAACGCCAATACATCAGGACGAATTATGACTAGACAAAAATTGGGATTTCAATGGACATTTTCATGCCGAATAAAAAATCGACCCATGTTTGCCTGGGAAGATAGAGTTGTCTAATATTGCAGAGGCCACAGTCATCCTATATAAGTTTTACACTATACAGAGAGTACGACTTCCGTGAATGGACATTGCAACCATTCATCATGCTCATTACTCGCTGCAATTATTATGCTATCAACCCAGAAAAATATCTCGAATTCATCTCTCGTGAATTTCTCGATTCACGCTCAGCTGAGTATCTCCTATCATCTCCCTCATCGCCATTCAACTATCGTATAAAAGGGCAGCCCGGTGCTCACCCAGATGAGGCGCAGAATTTCAAATACAACCATTTTCCTGATAGAACTTGAACAGTATCATGTCTCTTTCACCTTGTTGAACATAATGGAACGAGTCTGAAATATTTCGCTATAAGAAGCTTTCAGAGTTTACAACACACTTTGCCTGGTTCAGAACTGCATTGATGGAGATCACGAGGATCTTCTACATCACTTTTCCAAAGAGCAAAACGGGCATCATTTGGAGGCGAGGAATGCCTAACGATTTTGCATTTACAGACTAATCCCCTCACGCACTGCATGGTGAAATTTCACTTACTGTGGAACATATAAAATACTTTGCAGAATGCAATGACACGGGTCAGCCTATTGCACACGCTTGGGTGTTTCGGCGTGGCTTCTCAGGAGACCAAAGGTCCATACACCTATGAACTGAAAACATTTCAAAGCTTTAATACAGCGTATAAAGGTTTCTTGCCCAAAGATGGGCTTGTGCGTTTCACGAGCTATGAGGGCCTATGAGGGCCGATTATCTTTTCCCCATCCAGCCCTCCTCAAAGTCCACGAAGCGGTGGCAACCATTCTACACGCTTCTGGCGAGCCGAAACATTCGAGAAAATCCTCAGAGACCTCGAGGAGGGGGATGCGGCCGTTATGGGAAGCCTGGCCGCAGACGGGAGTACAAGTACCAGCGACATCCTTTCCGTGAGCCGACTCGCTGTCCTGGCCTCGACCACTGGGAACAGCGTAGACCATCAGCCTGTGGAGACACAGCCCCATGAAAGCAGGTCAAAATTTATGAGAGAAAATACAAGCCTTAAGGAGAACAGAGCAGCGTAAACGCTTGACTTTAGATATGTATCCTTAAAGGATTTTACAATGGCTCTCACGACTAATCGCCATCTCGCATTTGAGTAACTTTCAGTCAATGATGGCTGTTAGATTACTATTTACCCAAGAGGACGCAAGAAATCGCTTCACTCGCTTTCAGCTTAGACTGTCGAGCCTGCTGAAACAGGACACTACTGCCATACCTTCCATGGACCACCTTCCATGGATCAGTTGCAAGCTATGATAAGCCGCTGTGGTCGGCAGTTATGAGTTTCCAGTGGGACCTGCCAGACCAGCAGGAAGTGACTCATCTGGCACACAGAGAACTCGGTTCCCCCCAAAAGACGTCGGATGCTTTGTGCCTTCAACCGATGCATCTCAGGGCATAGAAGTCCGAGAGAAGGACCAAATACATTGAAGCGTGTAACGTTTCACAGATCGTCTTCGAGTCAAACCCACTACTCTGGATGCTGCCATCCTTAGGCAGAACATCGATGCTTACCTGCGATCATAGCAAAGTTATACATGACAGACCACGATGTCCAGCACATGAAGGACTGGGGCAAGCACTTCCAAAAATGCACAACGGTTACCTTCGGTGAGAATACATACAATTTCCAACAGACCAACCTCTTTCAGTATCTAGATGATGCAGAGTACAAGCACGTTGCCGCGGTATTGAGCAACCCAGAAACAAATGGGGTTGTTCTTCCCAACATACAAGACTATAGCAAAGGATATCAGGCAGGATGGTGCGATGGCGTCTCAGTTGGTCCGACAGGTTGTCATGTGGCTTGATGATGCGTGGGCTCGCGAAAACAACAATTGGGCAAAGTCGACAGATGGCACACTGAAGAGCTCTCCCATGTGGAACGGATTGGCTTGAGGATGGACGTCAACGGGGTAGAAGAACGGCGTCGAGCGCTTGAAAAGTGTTTCCGGGACGCTCTGGGTAAATCCCTAGTTGCCCCAGAAGCGTCAAGATACGCCGTTGAAGATGCAAAACGGCATAGTGATTCTTCTTGTTCGTTCATGCCTTAATTTTCGAACAGATTGAGCAAGAAATTAATGTATATATTTCATTTCTTCACGTTGCTGTAAAGTATTATTATAGCATCGTAGTGTAATAGGAGATCCACGCATAAAGATGTTAGAGCTTCAGTATGGAATGACCCCCATTGAAATCTTCGCCGTGTAAGTTGACACTGCGAGCAATAAGAAAAGATCTTGGAAAGAATAGACAATCGAAGAAACTGATTTCAGATAAATGGAGGAATTTCGTAAACAATAAATTCTATAGAGGACGACTTGACTTACAATGGCAAGGCTGAGGCTGACTAATCAGGACGCAACATATGAAGCATGAATCCAACGACACATGATATGATAACTAGATAGTCCAATCCATTTTAGAGCAGCCCTGAGGGAATTTTTCTCAAATAATCAAATAATCTGAATCGCGAATATCTGAACGTCTGTAGCTCAAAGTTTCGATCAATTCGCAAAGGCTGGCTGCTGCGCTTCTAGACCTCCGCAAAGGATGGAACCGCCAGCTCAATCAGCTCAAGCTCTTTCAGCTAGCCAGCAGCAGCAAGAACAGCAATTAGAGACGCAGAAATCGCATCCGGGAAACAGTAGAATTGCGACAACAGAAGGCAATGTATCAACGGACCATATTGGTTCCGATTCATCACCTTTGTCGAAATCAGCAGCAACAACATCCCTCTTGGACTTTTCCGGAGCGCGATTTCCGCAATTATCAGCGTCCACTACTGAAATTCTCAAGCGCATGAAGGAAAATCCTGCGGCTATGCAAGGATGGGAGGCTGCAAGAGAACAGGTGCTAAAGCGCATGGTTACAAGTCACAATATGCCCACACCACCATTAAATACGTCATCACGAGGCGGGCGTGGACGGGGTAGAGGACGGTCCACGGGCAGTCCAGCCGCACGAGGTACTATCAAAGTTGAGACGCCTACAAGTGTGAAACTATCAGAATCAACGACGGTTACACCTTCGTCAGCGGGAAGAGGCCGAGGCAGAGGCCGAGGAGGAGGATCATCAGCAAGCCGTGGCAGCGGAGCCAGAAGGAGAGGAGCGAAAAGAAAAAGCGCACCGCATGATTCAGGAAATGACAGTGATGTACGTGCTATGTTTGTCCCTTTGTGGGTGAATCACTTTTTATGCTTGGTCGGATTGTTTCGTCACCTTATTGCAATCAACTCCCTTGTTTGCTGTCACTCATTCCTGCTGCCCACTTTCTCAAAAGCAGCGCAAGGTCAAAGTAAGGACACTTGCTGACGGATAGTATCTGCATTCAGGGATCTGATATTTCAGACTATACACCACTTCCCACCAAGACGAAATCTGGACGACACATTCATCGACCAACACCTTTCACACCTGCCTTGGCTACTCCTACGAACCCAAACTCCATGCGCGGACGGCGCGGATACAAGCGCGCCCCTGAAGCCACCGTATGCAAAATATGTCTGCGCGGACCAAGCCCCGCATCCAACATGATTGTCTTCTGCGATGGTTGCAACGCTTCGTATCATCAATTCTGTCATGGGCCCCCGATTCCCGCAGAAGTCGTGCGTATTCCTGAACGAGAATGGTTCTGCATCACTTGCACCGCTCCGAAGGAGAAGGAGAAGGAGAAGAACAAGAAGAGGAAGCAGGAACATGCGTCTGAACCTGTAGTGCTAGCCAAAACTTCCTCACTAACTTCTATCCCTGCTAATGCGGGACACCGCGTGAGTGGCGACGGCCTTACAGCTGAGCAGGTACGTAAGATCTCTATGATCTCTATTCCAAGCCGCCTCCCTCAAAAAATCCAAAAGATCCTCTTAAGATCCGATCACTAATTACCCGAGTTCCTCGTAATAGAAACACGCATATCTCAGTGCATTACCACATGCGCACCTCGTTGACCTCCTCCTCCACGCCATCTCTTTACATCCCTCACTCCCTGTTTTCCCTGCCCGGACAACAGGCCCTCTCAAAAGTGGTTCCGCACAAGCTGCAAAGTCCAATGGAAACAATGACGTCTCCTCTACACCCTTGACTTTGGCGCACGATTCCTCTCTATTACCATCCTTATCATCATCTTCTTCCTCTGGCCTAAATCTATTACCGTCTTCATCAACAACAATATCCTCCGCTCCTAGTTACACTGTCTCCCAATTAGCCGACAATAACAAGGACATCGACAACGACGTGGAATTAGACCTCATGGAACCGGAAGCGGAAGCAAACGCTGCTAATGATGATGTCGAGGGAGACTTACTTGACCCTCCGTACCCCAAAGCTGGCAATGGGGTTCTACTACCGCCCGAAAGCGACGACATTGCCTGGCTGATTGACGACAGTATTGGCGTGTTCAGCCACGCGTGGCGCGATGGCGAGGATGGCGAGTTTCAATCTCTTTCGCAGCCGAATCAGCCGCCTCAGCCGCCTGCGGATTCCTTGGGTGCTATTGCTACCTGAGCCCTCTTTTTTCTTCTTTCATTTCGTTTTCAAGTCATTTTGTCTTCCTTTCCCCCCTTTTTTTTTTCTTCATTTTGTTGTCTTGTTCCCCCTTTTTCTTTTCTTTTCGTCTTCCTTTTCTTCTTTTCCTCTTTTCCTCTTTCCCTCTTTCTTTCTTTCTGGTTTGTTTTTGTTTTTTTTTTTTTTTTTTTTGTTTTTTTTTGGCAGGCCATATGACGAATTACGCGGCGTTTCACATTTCACTTCACTTCACTTCACGCAAGCAAGCGTGCTCGGAAAGGGAAAGGGAAAGGGGAAAAAAAAGAGGATATGGGTGTGTAAGGTAGGTATATGGTGTTTAATGGAGTGCCATTGCGAATTTTCATCGACAAGAAGGAGCCTTTCTACTTCTTTCTGTTACTCGGTCTTTTCGGTGTGCTGTGTGGATAAATCATATATGATTATCAAAGTGCATACGGTTATAATCCACAAGGTATTCGATGTCCAAAAAAATTAAAATAAGATAGATACCTAGGTATCGAGTATCGAGTATCAAGTATCAAGTAGCAAGTATGATATCTGTGACAAAAACGCCTGACATTCCATTATTTTGGAAGAACTCCCAACCTTTAGCCTCCAAATTCAGCCTTTTGACCTTTCAACTCCGAGGGGCGCGTGAGATGAGGTTCGACGGAACCGGAAAAAAAAAGAAAGAAGAAGAAATAACAGGATAAAGACAAGATAAAAGGACAAACAAAGGACCAAATATCCGCGCCATGTGTCGATAACGCCTTTTGTTCTATGATCATCGGAAATGAAGAAAGAAACAAGAAAAGGGAAAAGAAAAAAAAGATGAATATGTGACCAATGGCAGTGGCGGGATAAAAGGTCCAATCAGTACTCTTCACCGCCATACTCGTCGTCATAATCCTCCAATGCATCGCCAATAGCTTCCTGATTGAACTCGTCCACTGCATCTTCAATATCCTCATCTTCGCCCTCACCTTCGCCTTCGTCCTCGGGTTCTTCTGCAGTCGTCGTCGGAGGGGGAGGGAAGACGGCATTAAAAGGCGGGGTGGCGGAGGGAGGTTTCGATCCAACCAATGTAGCAGCGGCGGCAGTGGCGGGACTTGCGCGAGTACTCTCGGCGCCATCTTCACTGGGGGCACCACTCGAAGTGGTCTTCTCGCCATATAACCCCTCGAGGACAGAATAGTTAATCTTCTTACTCGGGGCGCGTTTCATGAGCATATTCTTCATGGCCTCGACGGGGGTACTAGCGATACTCTCGCGACGAGACATGTCGCCCATCCGGCCCTTGCGTTTGCGTCGGCGGACAACTTTCTTGCCGCCGCCTTCGGCTTCTTCGCGCTGGCGGCGGAGCATTTTGGCCTGTTGTTGGCGGAGATAGTCTCGGTTTTCGTGGACCCAGATGCGCTCCTTGATGGCGATTTCGACGGGGGAGAGGAGACAATTAGCGACTTCGGGATCATCTGCGAATTCCTCTTCGGGGATGACTTCGCTGGAAGAGACGGCAGTTTCGGACGAAGAGGACTTCTTTTGAGCGGCGACGAGAGTGGCGGCGCGGTTCAGAGACGCAGAGTACGCGGCGGCATGCTCTTGCGTTGTGGGATCGTTGAGGAGGTGAGAAATTTCAGACTCGATTTCTTCTTCGGCCGCAATGTCCTCGGCGGTGAGCGGAGGTGGTTTGGCACGCGGCGAAGAGGCTCGTGGGCGACCGCGCTTTTTGCGCGCTGGTTCTTCGCCTTCGCCGTCACCATCTTCCTCTGCGTTCTCCTCGTTGTTTTCTTTTTCTGTTCGAGCCGATGATTCAGGGGTTGGTAATTGTTGATCGGAGGCAAGTTGAGACAGGGCGTCGGCAGTGGCAGCGAGGAGGTTGGGGTCGATAGGGATTTCGGGAATAGCGAAGCCATCTGCGTCTCGACGGACAGGCCTTTCAATGTTTGGTGCGACGGTCGACCCGCGCCGCGAGGTGGCACCGGCAGTGGTCTGCTCGCGTCCGCGGTCGTCTTCATCATCATGTCGCTTCCGCTTGCCTTTCTTCTGCTTGCCATCGCGGTTCTCGTAGAAGGATGGAGGATCATGTGCACGTTCGAGATCGATTGTTTTGAATTGTTCAACAGTAAGATTACCGCTTCCTGTCATTTTGAACTCGTCTAGACGTTTGTTGATGGTCACGTCTGTGACTTTTACGACGTAGACCACTTCTCGTACTGTTCGGCGAAAGTTGTTCATACGGGCAGCGAGAATAAGGCATGCGCCACAAATACCGGCGGGCCGACGACCAGTGACCATCCAGTCGCGGTTCATTCGTTGAACGATCCGAACAGCATCCTGTGCTACTTTCATAGTCATGGTCCCGAATTCGAGTTTACGTGCGAATCGGTAAATCAGGTCCTCGGGCTCCACGGCCGGGACATCGATTTGATTGTATTCCAGATCCTTGAGCAACGCCTTGTATATCTGACCGAGTCGAAAGACATTTATCTGCAAAAAGGGGATGGTTAGCAAACACTCAGCGAGTTGGGACGAGAACAACGCACACTTAGAACGTCTGCGAAATCCATCAACATGTAATTATTTGGTCGTTGCCTTCTGCAGGCAACGTAGATGCAAATGGCGGCTACCTGTCTTGTATTTCGACCCTGGATGAAATTTTGGCCGGCAGCAAGTTTGAATACTTGGAAAGCCTGATCCTGTGTTGATTGCGGGACGAGCAAGGCAGATGATATATTAAAGATTTCTCTTCTCCCTGTACGTAAGACTCAATCAGTACTTCGTCATCTCTTAAAGGAAAGATGAGGGATTTGTTTCGGGTCGTACCGTTTGCCTCTGTAATTTCTCTGCTATCGAGCCCTCCAGCTCTACGAAACCCTCCACCCATGCTCCTTGCATGACTCTGATCGGCACCCACATAGCTACCCTGGACGACCGCTGCACCAGCAGAGGTCTCTCCAAAAGTGACTTCGGACACAATGTTGGAATCACTGACGACAGTACCGCAAGTCGTGCAGACGCGTTTGTCGTCAATGTCTTCGAGCTGCGGATCGGGACATGACGGGTTCGGACAGGTCCGAGAATGCGACTTAGGCTGTGGACGCCTCGGCGGAGGATTTTTGATGCTGGCTAGTCTCTGGACCGGCCGCAAAGACATGATTGCTTTTTTTCAAGTCGAACGGCTTCCTACCAGGATAATTTGAGTGTCTCTCAATTCCCGAGTAAAGCCTGCCTGTGGGCAGGCACTGCTGCAATATAGCAAACCGTCACTCTCAGAGGCTTTGAAATTGACAAGCAATCAAAATTGGGATTCCAAGCACCAAGAGTTCGAATGCCAATTGAGCAAAACCGTGTAGAGCAAAACCCCGTACTTTTTGGGGGCACCGATAAGTCGCGATAGGGAAGACGCGAAAAAGGGAAATTGCGCGAGGGTGGTGATGGCATTGGCGTCTTTGGATGGTGGGGAACGAGACTCTTCTGGCTCAGTGGGATGATCCATCTCTCTTTTTCTCGCTTCCCCACCAATCATATGACCTCATTACCTCAACTGCTGTGTTCGAGTCTGACTGTCGGCTCTTGCCTCATCGCGGCATTTTCTTTTGAAAAAGCCTCAGTTGATTATTTAAATATCCACAGGGCCCCGGAAGAATCACAATGTTGGAAAAGAGTATTTAATTCTATGGCTTCTCCTCAAGAATAAAATGGAAAACCTCGAATTCCACTGATTTGGTGGTCTGGTGTGGAGATTCACATATTTGCTTTGGGCACAAGTGCAGCCCTTTTTCGATGAAACGCCTGATATACAATGAATACGAAATCTGATACAATCGTGTTACAGTATTACTCGTCTTCGACACCCAACTGCAAAGCATGCTGATGCCTAGGGGATTGGAATATCCAATTCATACTCCGTTATGCTTCATCGACGTTTGATGTTGCTGGTCCCCCTTACCCGTTCTCGCACTAACCGCATCCGTCCAGTCCTCTACTCAAAAAAGGCACGACGACTTTGCTTGACGGACTAACGTTACTCGACGGCCTGCGAGCAGAATATGAGCACAATCCTCTCAAGATAAAACATGCGGCGATCAGACACGAGACACCGTGTTATCTGGTCCTATGACTGCTGACATTTGCTATTCTTGAAGCGTCCAATCAATTTGTTTGACTTTTGCGTTTCCTTTGTTTTCTTCAGGGTTCTCGTCCATCGAGTGACCTTGTCCTGAGCCTTTTGTGCGTTGTGGCGTTTTGACGCACAAACCACGCAGGAGTGTCTATAAACCGGCCAATACCTCCCCGGATTTTCATTCGATTTCCTATTTTTCTTTTCCCAATCCAAAGAAGATATTCTTCTTTGTCTGCGTTGAATAAATACTTTTGCCTTTTGATTTCAGTGAGTGAGATTTGGATCTCAATCATTCACAATTTTCGTTTTTCCTGTTAGCATCACCCTTGGACTCGACTTCTCTCAATTCCGACTCTGCAACGCCCAGCCTTGCACGACGTCACCACAAGTCCATTGGTCACACCTGAAAATTTATTTTTCTACTATTTTGGTCGACTTTCGCCTTGCAGCAATTTTTTAATCTATATTCATTTTCATTTTTCTCAATCAGAAACAGCCGCCTTTTAGCTTGTGCGACTACATTATACAACTGTCATGGCCGAAAGTCATACGAGATCCCCGCCCCTGCCACAGCGGCCTTCCTCAATCTTATCTCGAGCCTCGCCGTTGCAACTAGATCTTTCAAGGAGTGCCATCCGCAAGGGAAAGGTCATCCGTCGCCATCGGATCGAGAATGAAATGCTGACCTCGACGATTCTCGTTAACAATATCCACTGCGCTTCATGTGTCGCTTATGTCCGTGAAGTCCTTAGTGTTCATCAGGGCGAAATACGCAATGTGGATGCCAACGTTCTTAGCCATGAAGTTCGAGTCGAGCATGGTCCAAAGCTTTCAGTATCCGAGATTTGTCGCTCATTATCGGCTGCTGCATTCGAAGTGTATAGCGCGTGGACGACCAACTCCTCTGGCGTTCGGGTATCGCAGATAGACTGCGGCGAAGACGGGGACAAGGATTGGGTCAAACACGCGGCAGAGTATATCCCCGGATCTTCTTTCCGGAAAAATTCAAAAGCGCGCTCGTCTCGTCATGGCAGCGCAAGCAAAGACCATCAGAACTGGCAGCATGTGCAAAACTGCTCCGCCTGCCAAGCCGAACTGCGGCAAATGCGCGAAAAGGAAGGGCTGGGAGCCAAGGGCCGAATTGATTCATTGACTTCATCCAACACACCTTTCGCGAGCACGCATGCCCAAGCCCTGGACGTCGTCAGTGAAAAGGGCCCGATTCGAGAGGCGACGGGCCCTAAATCCTCTTACGAGCGCCCTGCATCTCCGGACGCTCAAGGTCTTTATGAAGTGCCTCTTGAAGCTGTTGTATCTGAATCGCCAGAAAAGCCTCAAAAATTTCGCGCCACTTTGAGTATCGGAGGAATGACGTGTTCATCATGCACCGGGGCCGTTACTGAGGGTATCAAGGAGTTTTCCTGGGTGGAATCAATCAATGTCAACCTCATAACCCATAGCGCTTCAGTGACGTTTTGGGGCCGTCGTGAGCGGGTGGACGAGATTGTCGAAAAGGTCGAAAATTTGGGTTATGATTGCCTGGCAGATGATATTAGCTTGGTAGAACTACCTGCGTCTGCCTCCTCGGAGTCGGTGAAACATCACCCTGCTGTATCCGTCGCTATTTTAAGTATCGAGGGCATGACATGCTCATCATGTACCAATACAGTCAGCGCTGGCATAAAAGAATTTCCGTGGGTCAAGTCAGTCGATGTCAATTTACTCACGAACAGCGCTTCAGTAACTTTTGAAGGACCTCGGGAGCACGTGGAAGAATTGTCTGAAAAGGTGAATGGATTGGGTTACGAATGCACTGTTCAGGATGTCAAGCTTGAGCACGAACCTGCACAACGTCGGGCGCACCGGCAGCGAGAGCGTTCGAAATATACTGCCCTCTTGAGCATCGGGGGCATGACCTGCTCATCATGTACAGGAGCGGTAACTCATGGTATCCAAGAATTATCCTTCGTCTCGGCCGTTAACGTCACTTTGATAACCAACAGCGCCACTGTTGAATTTGAGGGCAAAGAGAACATTGATCAAATCAAGGATAAAGTGGAGAACCTTGGTTATGACTGCAATGTTGAGGAATTGTCACTCTCTGATTTGGCTGACGATGAGGAGGAGGAAGAGATCAAAAGGAGGACGATCAATATAAAAGTCGAGGGAATGTTTTGCCAGCACTGTCCGCCCCGGGTTCTGGAGGGAATACGATCAAACTTTGGCGACGAAGTCATCGTTGACAAGCCTCTTACTCTCAAGGATCCCGTCATGAGGCTGACCTACCTTCCTCAACCGCCGGATCTGACTGTTCGAAAATTGGTCGCCGCAGTAGATGCTCTCGATACTGCCTTTACAGCTCAAATTTACCACCCGCCAACCATTGAAGAGCGTTCAAGGGCAATGCAGCACCACGAGCAACGTCGCCTTCTTTTCCGCCTTGCTTTGAGCGTTGTGGTAGCTATCCCGACTTTCATCATTGGTGTCGTCTGGATGAGCCTTTTGCCAGCCTCCAGCGGCTTGCGACAATTTTTCAATGAACCCATGTGGGCTGGCACAGCCTCTCGTACGGAATGGGCTCAATTTATTCTGGCTACACCAGTCATGTTTTTCGCTGCCGACGTTTTTCACATTCGAGCAATCAAAGAGATCAGAGCCTTGTGGCGTCCAGGAAGCAAGGTCCCGATAATGCGCAGATTCTACCGTTTCGGTAGCATGAATCTGCTCATGTCGGCCGGTACTTCCGTCGCATATTTTGCGTCTCTTGCAATCCTGATTGTCGGGGCCACAAACCATACTGCTGGGAACGGTATGGGAAGTCACGTAGACTCAACTTACTTTGACTCTGTGGTCTTTTTGACAATGTTCATTCTAATTGGTCGGTCTCTGGAGGCTTACAGCAAAGCAAAGACCGGCGACGCCGTGAGCATGCTCGGAAAATTGCGGCCTACAGAAGCTATCCTAGTTTCTCCTACGTCCAGTGAAACTAGCTCGGATGCAAGCAAAGGAGATTTGCGAGAACCCATCCCGCCGTCGTCTGTGAAAGTGAGTGTCGATTTACTCGAAGTCGGTGATCACGTTATAGTCCCGCACGGCGGCTCTCCTCCCGCAGATGGTATTATTGTCTCCGAAGGAAGCCAGTTTGACGAAAGCTCTCTGACTGGAGAGTCAAAACCAGTGTCCAAACAAATTAACGACACTGTTTTTACTGGCGCTGTCAACATTGGAAAGCCCGTCACCATGCAAGTCAAAGAAGTCAGCGGTACATCTTTGCTGGACCAAATTGTCGCTGTCGTGCGTGAAGGCCAAGCTAAGCGTGCGCCCGTGGAGCGGTTTGCCGATGTCTTGACTGGATATTTTGTTCCTGTAATCACTCTGTTGGCAATATTTACTTTCTTCCTCTGGTTCGGCCTCGGACAATCAGGTCGGCTTCCCGCCAACTATCTCAATGTCGATACAGGAGGCTGGGCTTTCTGGGCGCTTCGATTCGCCATTGCCGTCTTTGTAGTCGCTTGCCCTTGCGGCATCGGACTCGCTGCTCCTACAGCTCTTTTCGTTGGGAGCGGTTTAGCAGCTAGACATGGCATTCTGGTAAAGGGCGGTGGTGAAGCGTTCCAAGAAGCCAGCGAGTTGGATGCTGTTGTTTTTGACAAGACAGGCACTCTCACCGAAGGAGTCGGGCTCAAGGTCACCGACAGTGAGCTGCTTGTGCCCGAAGGCGAGGCGAATGTTGTATGGGCTATAGCCAAAACACTTGAAGAGTCATCTACCCATCCCATTGCAAAGGCCATCGTGTCCTTTTGCGAAGACAAATCCACTGCGAAGATCACCGAGTCTGACATTGAGGAAGTACCTGGTCGAGGCATCCGAGGGACCTTCACTGTCCGTTCGTCCAGCTCAAACGACTCAACAGACACCTCAGCCAGCTACGAAGCCGCCATTGGCAGCGAAGCATTCATCTTCTCTTTGCCCGGAGTAGACCCTGATTCAAACTACTGGGCAAACACGTGCCTACCCAAATGGCAACAAGAAGGAAAATCGGTCGTGCTTTTTGCTCTTCGCCAGATTTCCTCTGAACAACAGACCTCCTCTGCGTCATCGTCATCCTTTTCTCTCGCCGCAATCTTCTCGACCAGCGACCCGATCCGTCCTTCAGCTGCTCCTGTCATATCCGCGTTACAAAACATGGGCATCGCAACATATATGCTTTCCGGAGACAACATTTCCACTGCTCGCGCCGTCGGATCCACCGTCGGGATTCCGCCCGAAAACATCATCGCCAATGTCCTGCCGCATGAAAAAGCCGCACATGTCACGCGTTTACAGCGAGAAGCAAATGTCCCTCGGCGTCTCCGCAAAGACACGGCTACAAATAAGCAATCCAATCATAGATCCTCTACGTACAAGATTGCCATGCTCGGCGACGGAATCAACGATGCCGCCGCCCTCGCTGCAGCGGATATCTCCATAGCTATCGGATCCGGCTCGGACATTGCACTTTCCTCGTCGTCGTTCATCTTACTCACCTCGGAGCTCGACGCCTTGCTCAAACTCGTCCACCTCAGTCGTCGCGTGTTTCGCCGCGTCAAGATTAATTTCGCGTGGGCTCTTGTATATAATTGTGCCATGGTCCCCCTCGCGGCGGGTATCATTTATCCTGCACCCGGACACCCACGCCTAGGCCCCGTATGGGCATCCCTCGCCATGGCTGCAAGTAGCGTGAGCGTCGTCCTCTCGAGTTTGGCTCTGCGCTGGGATTTCAGAGCCGCGCTTATGCGCGGAGTAAGGAGGATGACGGGAAAGTCCCGGTCTTAAAAGTAAACCTCGTACCTTTTAATCGGATTTTTCGCTTTTATCTTTTTCGCGGCCTCATGTTTTTCTCAAAGGCTAGGCGTGTATTTCTTTTTCCTTTTCTTTCCATTTTTTTTAATCTTTATTTTCTATTTATGTACCTATGTATTGTTTAGTATACCCAAGTCTAAGCTACTATACGGTGGGATTAGGTCGCTTAATCGTCAAATACTTGGAGTTCTTCGCTCAAGCGGTATACTATAGGCAATCTGTCAAGCTATATTGTTTGTTGCAAGGGATGTTGGACGTTGTTCATGATGCCTTGGTCATGATTACGAAGTCTAGTTCTCACGTCGATAGAAGCGTTGTCTTTCTAACTTAATGTGTATTTCAAGTTCCCTGCAAATTGTTCTAAGTAGCTGCCTTTTTTTTTTTATTAATACTCTACCGGACAGGAAAAATATATATAAAGACTTTTGTTCATGAGATCATATACCGTACCATCTTGTCTGGGCAATTGCAACTTGAATGCCGAATATCGTGTAGATACTCCACGCTCTACCATGAGAACGTGACATGATGAAAGCATGATAAACCCTCCCTGGGTAATCCTTCCCCAGGCAAACCCTTTTTTCGGGCGTGGTGGCGTGGTGGTCGGCTAGATGGTAACAGATCAAGCCATTTCCCAGCAGTCTAAATGCTATTATGCATTATTGGTAATGCTCTATCAGGCAGGCTCTGCCTTGTCCATCTCCACCATGTGGATCGGATAGATTTTTGCATGCTAAATAAACCAAGCGTGTCTGTGTTCAAAGGCATCTTGAGTCCTCCCATGCCGTATTACATTTCTCGTGCGGATAACTCTGCTGAATCCAATACTGTGCCAATGGCTACAGCCAACACACTTCGTCGCTGGACCATCCAAGCACTAACCGGCCCAGACCTCCGCGACCTTTTTGCTTAGCGCCTTTCCTACTTTTTTGCGGCCGACGAGGTTTCCCATTCGGGCAAAAAGCAACTCATCCCGCTTTTTGGTGTCATCATTGCTGTTGCTGTTGCTGTTGTTGTTGTTGTTGTTATTGGCATCGACGGTGGAAGAGGCATCGAGCACGGCGAAGAACGCTGCAGGAGTTTTCCACGTCTTTTGGATCTCGAGCGCCTTGTCGCCGGAGACGCCGCGCGTGCACATGAGCATTTTGAGAAAGACGTCGCGCAGAGTGAGGGACTCGGATTTGGACGCGAGCGAGGAGAAGGCGGGGTATGTGATGTAATACGAAGACGAAGACGAGGATGAATTGCGTGAGGAGTTTGGACTAGGAGCTGTGAGGGTAGATAGTCCAGCGCCAGATGAAGAAGAAGCGGTAGAGCGCAAATGGTCAAGAAGAGGAAGATATGTTGTGGGAGAAAGGACCGAGGCAGGGATAAGCGCAAGGGGCCGAGACTCGTACATGCGCTTCAGCGTGGCTGTCATGCGGGCAAGATAGCGGATGGTATCGTCGAGTTTCGGGGTGCGTTTGACGAAGAAGCCGTTGACGACCTGGGTGGACGCAATGGCGGAGTCGACGGCCTCGTGGTACCGCGATGCGACGTCCTGGCTGAGTGTGATTTCTTCGATGATGTATATTACGTTTTGCACGCCGGATTTGCGCAGTCGGAACTTGATGTCGTTAGCGGATGGCGAGAGAGAGAGAAATAAACAAGAAGAAAGAGAGGGAGAGAGAGGAGAGAGAGGAGAAAAATGAAAAAAGAGGACTGTAGGGATAATTGGAAGGGTGAGGGATAAAACAGCTGAAAAGAAAAGGGGGATAAACCTTTTGCTCTTGAAATCTGCCATCCTTGATACTCCCGACTAAATCGTCGAGACGCTTACGCTCGACAATGTAATCGAGCACAATCTCGTCGCCTTCTTCGCCGAGACTTCGTAGCAGGTTTGGATCATGACACTTGGCTACCCATAACGCATCACCCAGTTCGAGACTGCGCATTATTGGAACGACATCCTTCTTGACAAGCTCCTGTTGGATGTAGTCCCTGTCCGTCTTGGCTCGGACTTCCCGATTGTCGAGGACGAGGTGGATCGAAAAAGACGATGCGGGAATGATAACTGGCTGGAAATCTGGCAGGGTGGTTTGTTCGGACTGTAGCTGAGGCTGAGTAGGTTGTCCACTTGGTGGACCTAGCTGAGGCCTTGCTTGTGGTTCGGCGGGGCCGGAAGGAGCAGTCCTTGGGTTGTTATGGATAGCTACTGGAGCAGAAGCTGGTCGTTCAGGAAGCGGAGAGCTAGAGAATAGCTCTATGAAGCCGTCCTCGTCAATTCTTGATTTTGATCTGCGGTGCTCTGGACGAGATGCTGCTGCTGCTGTGTCCTTTGAACCAGCGCTTTCTGTTGCTGTGCTAATATCTGGAGCAGAGGTTACGGCTAGGTGTGCTGGATTTTGCCCAACAAAAGCATCAATGTTTCTTTGACCTGTTTCCGCAGTCTTCCTGATCCTGTGGGCTACCTCCCAGCCATCCTCTGTCAACGCGTATTTCCGTAACGGCCGGCCTCGCTCGTAGACCAGATCCTTTTCGAGAAGAGTCTTCATGGAATTCCATGCCGTGTAGAATTTGGTCGGATCACTGGGAGCGGTGAATGAAGCGTCACAATGCGGCTGCGCACGTTCAATCGTTTGCGCTTTAGTGAGTCCCTGCAGCGCGTCTTCGGAGACAGACGATAGCGCAAGAATGAGAGCATAAGGACCAGAGCGGAGCACCGGAACGTAGGGCTTTGGCTTGCGTTGCCTTTTCGGCGCCGCGTTAGGTTCTGCTTCATCCTCTGCTGCGCGTCTCCCGCCTGCAGTAATATCCAAGGTTGAGCTCGTCGCCATGTGCAAGGGAAGAGTTGTTGGCGATCATACCTCTTCTTTTGTAGGGAGGCTCAGGCATGGGCAGGCCATTTTGGACGCAATGCTCTTTAAGCTTCTCTGTGAGACGGTCACAGAGCTTTGGGCCGAGCCCGTGCAGCTGCTGTGCCTCTGACGGATGCGCAAACGTGAGAGGGCATGCTTTCATAGAGTCATATGCCTTTTTGTATCTAATTTCGACGAGATTAGGTTTACAAAGGGGACCAGAGAGTAATAGTCGGAGATACTCACGTCTTTACGCCTTTGCTGTTGCGCTCTCGCGCGGTCTCTAGCCATTCGCCGAGCCATTGAAGAAGCAGTGGATTGGCACATTCAGTAGCCATATTGAGTGAGACAATTCAACCGTAAGCCATTCTCGAATGAAAGATTCACAAGATCAACATAACCATATTACGATAGCAAGGCAATTCCGCCGTTAGGATGTCGGAGATTATTCATATATCAGGCATACTTCATCGTTGCGGTTGAACGTGGGTTGTGACACGCTAATATCGCGAAATCACGGGATCACCAATTAATCAGTTGCCAAAACGAACTCGGTCAATAATATCAGTCCAAAATTCATTGAATGTATTCTCTACTATGCCCTTTTACCCAACCGGCGCCAGAATGGAAAAAGAAGATAGCACACATGCAGAAAAAGTATTTTGTCCTCGAAGGCGGATCGGACATCTATTCGTCTTCTGATTCGGCTTCGTCCTCCATTTCATCCTCATCATCTTCCACTTCAGCATCATCGTCCAGGACATCGCTTTCCCACTCATCATCATAGTCGTCCATGGGCGCGTCGCTGTCCTCACCCTCTTCTTCATCTTCTTCGCCCCCTGACTTCTTTCGATCTTTGCGTTTACGCTCAATGTTCTCCTTTTGTTGCTGTCGTCGCTGCTCCTTCTCCTTTCTGCGCGCGTCCCAAGTATGGTCCATGGCCTTGACTTCTTCTTTTGATTTGTGAATGTATTCATGCCACATGACCTTACCGCCGCACACTCCCTCCTCAACCTTTGTTAATCGAAGTTTCATCCTGGGACCAAGTTCCACAAGCTTGACTGCTCTCTTTTCGACGCCAGTCGAGCCCTTTTCTGCCTTTCCCTCAGCTCTTGCTCGCTGCTTGTCTCTCTTGTTAAGGACTTTGCGGGTTGAGGACTCCAATACTTCAACCTCGGCATCCGTTTCAGGCTCAGTATCGCTAGCCGACGTGTAGCCACCGGCACTCGGGTCCAATAGATAGTCTGCAACATCATGAAGCTTGCCAAGATTCGGCATGCCCTTCTTCTTCTTCTCCTGAGAGCTGACAAGCTTGTCGGCGGCATTCAACCTCCGGATACCCTTTGAGACTCCCGTGCGTTTGGTGGTGATGGCATAATGTCGTAGATTGATGGTGTAGACGCCATCGTCGTCTTTTTTTGGTGGTTCACGGTTCAAAAGTAGCACACGTCGGATAGTTGTCAAGGGAGTCTTTTGCGGCGAGATGGGCGGAAACAGGGATTGGAAAACAGAAGTCGTAAGGGACTCGAGATGTTTCGGCACCTTTGAATCCTCGGATTGACTTGTAAAATTATTCATCACCAACTTTGAATGCACTGATTAGCCCAAAAAAATATCCGAGAATAAAGTGAGCTGATTTTTTCTTACCAAAGGTGGAGTCAAAAAATCCTTTTCGGCACCCTTCGGACGTTTCATCGCCTTCTTCACATCCTTGCCCAATGAGTATTTCTCCACTCGGAAATTCAACGTCGGGCCCCGCGGGGTAAGCGCCAGTCTGAAATTTGTATTTCCAGAGGCGGATCGAGAGAACAACATAAGATGAGTTACGCCCAACGGGCCAGCCATGGTTGTGAAATCCCGCAGCTTGTTACTTTTTCTCTCCTAATTCAAAAGAGAGCCGTAAGCCAATGCACTTCAAAAATTTGGAAAAGAAATGAAACGAAGGAAAAAGACATACTTTCAGCCGGCTTGCAGTATTTGGCTCCATCATAGTTCGCACGTCCTTGACAAGCTGGCTAACACTGGGGCCAACTTCGCCGGCTCCAACGCGGATGACCATACTTCTAGGTTCACGGTTGCCAGAGGCATTCTGAGGCGGCGCCGGTCCATTGTTAGCGCCGAGGTGAGTGCGCTTCTTAACGCGACGGCGAGCCATTATTGTGGTGATTCGACGGTGTTGTCGATTGGTTTGATGTGTATTATTTGCGTTGTGAGAGTCGAGGAATAGAATTATTTCCGAAGGTGACGTCCGGAGCCTTCGGCCAATCAGCGTGCAGACTATCGACAGCGGTGAAGAAAAACTTCGATATTATCTTATCAGATCGAATCAGTGCGATTTGTCTCTTCCCTCAGAAATGCCAATTCCCCAAACTTTTTTATAACAACATCATCTTCGTCTCAACTCTCCGCTTCTGCTTCCATTACGGTGCTGTAAGATGTCGGCCTTGAAGAAGAGAAAGGTTAGCAATGGCGACAGCGCTACTTTCTCAACAGAGACGCCTCAGCCAAAACCTGCCAACGACGTTATGGACAAGATCGACGGCGTTGAGCCTGTTGAACCCTCGCCGCGATTGAGCAAAACGCCAGAGCCTTCGTCAGCGCCACAGAAATCTTTCAAGGATCTAGGAATCATCGATTCATTATGTGAAGCATGCGAGGCTATTGGATACAAGGCACCGACACCCATCCAAAGCGAAGCAATTCCTTTGGCCCTCACAGGCCGAGACTTGATTGGATTGGCAGAAACCGGTAGTGGAAAGACTGCCGCATTTTCTCTGCCCATTCTACAAGGTACGAATAGATAGTCGTCCTTCTCTCGCAAGTACAAACGATAGTTTTCTAACTCAAACTACAATAGCTCTCATGGATAAACCGCAAGCGTTCTTCGGTCTCGTGCTGGCACCCACCCGAGAGCTTGCTTTCCAGATCTCCGAAGCGATCGAAGCACTGGGATCACTCATTGCTGTTCGTTGCGCCGTCATTGTCGGAGGTGTGGACAAAGTCCAACAGGCTATCGCGCTTGGAAAGAAGCCTCACATCATCGTTGCCACTCCTGGACGTCTCCTTGACCACTTGGAGGAGACCAAAGGATTTTCGCTCCGAACACTCAAATATCTGGTCATGGACGAGGCAGACCGTTTACTGGACCTCGACTTTGGCGCCATTCTAGACAAGATTCTGAAAGTGCTACCCAAGGAGAGAAGAACGTACCTCTTCTCGGCTACAATGACCTCCAAAGTCGAATCTCTACAGCGAGCATCACTCTCCAACCCTCTACGTATCCAGGTATCTGACAGCAAATACTCGACTGTCTCTACGCTTTTGCAATCATACATGTTCCTCCCTCACAAGTACAAGGATATTTACCTTGTGTACCTCCTGAACGAATTTGCTGGACAAACCTGCATTGTCTTTACACGTACCGTCAACGAGACGCAGCGTACCGCCATCCTCCTTCGGAGCCTTGGCTTTGGTGCCATCCCGCTGCATGGTCAGCTCTCACAATCTGCTCGTCTTGGTGCGTTGGGCAAATTTAAGGCAGGCAGCAGAGACATCTTAGTCGCCACCGATGTTGCCGCCCGTGGTCTCGATATCCCGTCCGTGGATATCGTGCTCAACTACGACCTTCCGCCCGATAGCAAGACCTATATCCACCGTGTTGGACGAACAGCTCGTGCCGGTAAAAGTGGTCACGCGTTTAGCATGGTGACCCAGTATGATGTTGAGATCTGGCTTCGGATTGAAACTGCACTTGGTAAGAAATTGCCCGAGTACAAGGTCGTCAAGGAAGAAGCGCTTGTCTTGAGCGAACGTGTTGGCGAAGCTCAGAGACGAGCAATCCGCGAGATGAAAGACCTGCATGAGAAGCGGGGCACAAAGGGCGCCACGCTTCGGGGCCGAAAACCCTTCCAGGGCGGCAAGAGAGGACGCGATGATATGGATGCCGAGGAAGGATAAAAGTTTTCTTGATTTGAGAAGAGTGATCTAGTTCTTTCAAGTTGTATTGTACATACCCTTTTTACGGCGCATGACCTGGGTTGGTTCGAGGACTTTCTAGATTATAGAAATTACGCACATATAAGAGAAACCCTAGTTTGGTTTTCTTTGATTTGCTTCAGTTTGCTGAAGTAGACTCGGTGACACCGTACATTGGCTGTGTGCATTTCATGAACTCAGCTTATTGCTTGACAGAGTGTTTCGTGCCCTGAAGATGCATTGCGGAGATAATATTTTGCTATATATACATCGGTATTCCCAGTAATAGTCGTTCGCCAAAATCTATCCCATAACTACGTGTTTTAATAACATACATCCTATTGTACAGTACATTTACATTTGCAAAAAACCGACCTCCCTAAAACTACACAGCTGAGCGAGCAGGCTGCATTGCGGCGTGGCTCCGGCTCGGAATATCCGACTCCTCTGAGCTCCAGCCAGGCAGCAGACCCGGAGCCATGGCGATGGCGCCTTCCATATTGCCTTTATTATACAAGAAAAGACCCTGCAGGGACGCCGTGCTGGGTCGATAGTCTCCCTGTCGGCCATGGCCCTGCTCGTCTTCAATCAAGCCGAGGCTCTCCATTTGCTGGAGGAAGCGGCTCTTGGCCTCTTCGGAGCCTTCGACCTCCCCGTAGAAACGATCCCAAAGCTGCGAGATCTGGTAGCGAGTAGCCTCACCCAGCCGCACTGTCATGTCGACACGGCCCGGACGAACGAGGGCTTCGTCAAGCCGATCAACGTGGTTGGTCGTCAGGAAGACGATACGTTCTTCTGCGCTGGCGACACCGTCCAGCGCGTTGAGCAATCCGGAGAAGGTGACATTTGCCCCGCGATATCCGTCTTCATCGCTTTGGATCCGACGGTTGCTGAAGGCCGCATCAACGTCCTCGAGCAGAACAAGCGTTCTTGGAGGAATGTTGGTCAAGAGATGGTTGAGACGGTCGTCCGTCAGGCCCCGCTCGCTCAGATTTACGAGCGCAATGCTGTAATCCAGTTCGCCGGCAAGAGCCTGGATGAATGAACTCTTGCCTGTGCCCGGTGGGCCGTGCAAAAGGTAGCCACGACGGTAGGGGATGCCGCGGTCGAAGTACCATTTCTCGCTGGCCATGAAGTCCTTGACGTCCTCGACGACCCTCTCCTTGACGCCCTGGTCCAGAATCACCGACTCGAGGGGCCGCTTGCGTCGCGGATAACCGAATTGTCTCCATTCGGTGCCCCAGGCGGTGTACATGACCGTTTTGCCTTCCTGCAGCTGCATTGCCAGCTTGTGGGCTTCGGCGAAGAGTTCCTCGAACACATGTCGATCCGAATATAAAGTCGTGAGGGTGACGGTTTCCCAGGGCGACCCTTTGTCGTGTGCAAATGATTTAGTATCCCGCGCTCGATCCACCGCTATGAAGGTGTTTTTGTATCGGAGAACATGTCGCCCGGGGCCGGGAATAAGGGAGAAATATGTGTGGAGCGATCCATTCGGGTGAACGACGTTTTTCGTCTGGATCGAGAGGTGGTGTAGTCCCGGAGTAAATCGCTGAATGAGTGATGTGAGCACTCGAGGCTTTTCGCCTTGTGCTGCCGCGGCGGCCTGAGCGGCAGTCGCTGCTAGTTGTTGCTTTTGATATTGCGACATCCAATGGAGGAACCATTGGTACGATTCATCGTTGCGGCTGATTTCAACGTCGACCAGTAGTCGTCGGCGGAGTAGACTTGCGCCTCGACGCAGTCCGCGCTGCGCAAAAGCCACACAGGCACCTATGCCTGCTAGTCCGAATCCCTGAAATAGAAGGAAAAAATTGTGTCAGTGGCAATAGGACAAAAATTTGACCACCTCGTCGCAGACGAACTAGGATCCGGGAATACGTACAGCGGTGAAGAATGGATTTGATTTCAATTGAGAAAGAATGCTTCCATCGCCGGCATTGCCTGCTTGTCCAGCAGCAATCTGCCGGGACAATTGTTCTCGTGGTGAAGGCGCATTAATAGGAACTGTCGCGACGGGAGCAACTGGCTCCGCGACCGGTGCGGAGGGTACAGGAAGAGGCGCAGTCTGATCCATGGCCCCCGAAATTGGTCGATTTGAAACAATCACCGAATCATCCTTTCTTTTTTCCTCTAGCTCGTATTTCTCGGAGGGCGGAAAAGGCTCGGGGAGGCTGCTTTGTTGTTTGACGTTTCGAAATTTGTCGTATGACGGTGACGGAGAAAGAGAAAACGAATTTAGTTAAGTAATCGCGACTATTCCTGTTTATATTAGTTACGTTATACTTCAGGACAGTTAATATATAGAAACCAATATCTCCACACCAACCAACCCCGCGAACACGGTAGCTAGTTTATATACTCCACCCAACGGCTTTCCCTTTTCATATTCCCCTTTTTTCTTTTCTCTCAAATATCTGCTCTTCGTAACGCTGGCCGTCACTGTATTATCTGTCTTCCGACCTCATCTGTTCCTGGGAAATTGAAACGGCCGGTTTACTGCGCTTATTGACACCCCTCGTGTTCGTCTCCCCACTACCACATCGCCCTCAACCATGGCACTCCACGAGAAGTTATTAGAGGCGTCGGGCAAGCATCCCAAGCCTGCAGAGCATCAATTTCAATATGGAACCGCCGGTGTAAGTATTATGCTTGTTTGTTGAAGCTGCATGCACCGCGACGCCGCTAACTGCTACATACAGTTTCGTATGAAGGCGTAAGCTATTCCACAACGGACCCCCAAAAGCGTCACGCGTACAAGTGCACGAGAAACTGAATTCTGAGATTATATAGTACTTTGCTTGATCCTGTCGTCTTCCGCGTTGGTCTGCTGGCAGCATTGCGGTCAAAGCGATTGGGAGGACAGACAATTGGTGTGATGATCACTGCGAGTCACAACCCGCCTGAGGATAATGGTGTCAAGCTGGTAGACCCCATGGTATGATTCAAATTTCCAGGTACCTGCAAAAGCTTGATTGGACTGTAACTAAACGTTGTGACACGTGTAGGGCGAAATGCTAGAAGTATGCGAATCCAAGTTCGACCCACCCTCGAATTGTACAAAGACTCACAAAACATTGTCATTTCTCTAGGCCTCCTGGGAAGCATATGCGACCAAGCTTGCTAATGCATCAAGCGATGCCGAGCTCGTCGAAATCTACAACAAGCTCTCCACGGATCTTAAGATCAAGTCCGAGACCCCCGCTCGCGTGGTGTACGCCCGTGATACTAGAGCGTCTGGCGCAACCCTCGTTGCGGCCCTCGTTGATGCGCTCGAGGTCACTGGCACACAGTACACTGACTACAAACTCATGACAACACCTCAGCTGCATTACATTGTTCGAAGCGTCAACACCCAAGGCAGCGAAGCTCCCTTTGGCGAGCCCTCCGAGACCGGCTACTACAAGAAAGTCGGCGCTGCATTCAAGAAGGCCATGCAAGGCCGCAAGGCCAATGGCTCTATCACGGTTGACTGCGCCAACGGTGTAGGCGGAGGCAAGCTCAGAGAGCTGATCAAATATCTCCCACAAGCCTCAGAAGGCGGCCTCGAGATCAAAGTTGTCAACGACGACGTGCTCAAGCCCGAGCGGTTGAACTATCAGGTATTCAATCCCAACCTATACTCCCATAGCCACAGTCCAAGCCTGTCCTGTCTTTTGAAAGTCCTCTTCCCTTGTATCCAACTAAACTAATAACCCCCACTATTCAGTGCGGCGCCGACTTTGTCAAGACGAACCAGCGTGCTCCCCCCTCTTCCCACGCCGGGCAACTCGCACGATGTGCCTCTCTCGACGGCGACGCTGACCGCATCGTCTTCTACTTCATCGACCACGACGGCAAATTTGTCCTTCTTGACGGCGACCGCATTGCTACGCTCGCCGCCTCATTCATAGGAGATCTCGCCAAACAAGCCGGACTCGGGGACGAGCTGCGGATCGGCGTCGTGCAGACGGCCTACGCAAATGGTTCCAGCACGCAGTATATCAGCAAGAGCCTAAAGCTGCCTGTCGTCTGCACACCGACGGGTGTAAAGCACTTGCACCACGCCGCCACGAAATTCGATATCGGGGTGTACTTTGAAGCCAACGGGCACGGAACAGTGGTCTTCTCCCCGGCAGCTCTGAAGACGCTCGCGACCACGGAACCGCAATCCCCCGCGCAGAAAACCGCACTTGACACTCTCCGCGCCCTGACCGATCTCATCAACCAGACTGTCGGTGACGCCCTGTCTGACCTGCTCCTCGTCGAAGTCATCCTCGCGCATAAGGGCTGGGGTCCCAAGGAATGGGAGTCGACCTACACCGACCTCCCCAACCGGCTTGTCCGGATCGAAGTCGCAGACCGGAACATTTTCAAGACTGTCGATGCGGAGAGACGCTTGGAGAGCCCGCCCGGCGTGCAAGACCAGATTGATGCCCTTGTCGGCAAATACAAGGCTGGGAGATCATTCGCGCGGGCAAGCGGCACGGAAGATGCTGTTAGAGTATACGCCGAAGCCGCGACGCGCGGTGAAGCCGACGACCTCGCGCAGAAGGTTGCGACTGTCGTCAAGCAGGCCGGGCGATGAACTTAATAAGGTTCCTAACGTACGATTTTGTCGTACTTTTTTATTGGCTCGTCAAAATCTGTTTTCAAACATGTCACAGCGTCGTGGTTTTCGACATGATGGCATACAAACCATGAAAAAATTATATATCCCGAAAGTGACACTTTCTTCCTATGTTCAAAATTTTTTTTTTTTCTCTTTTGCCGCCAACCATTCTAACGAGCATGACTACAACATGGGCGTTATACTTTACCCTGACCCTTTTCTTTTTCTTTTTTACCCCCATTGAGTTTTCAATTGTAGCCCCTTGTCTGGATACTCCAACAATCTATAAGTCATACCTCCCTCAGTAGGGACAAAATATGAACTACAATTTCCATTCATCACTCATCACTCATCACTCATCACGGTTCACGGTTCACGGTTCACGGTTCATGGTTCACAGTTCATGGTTCACAGTTCATGGTTCACCAGGGATTCCTATTACAGCCCAAGCTTCATATGAAGATGAAATGCATTCAAAAAAAAAAAGGAAAAAAAAAAGTGTCAAATAAATCCCATTTTTGTAACGAACGACTGAGTCACTGACTGTCTCTAAGTGTCTTTTGTATCATACAGAGACTAAAGACTAAAAAGACTATAAGACTGGGTATAATAAAAGTAGGTACATAGGTATATAGGTAGGTACCTATAGGTATATAAGGTAGGTACCGTATGTATCCGGAAGAAGAGAAGCAAAAAGAGAAAGAGGGGGGGGGGGGGGGGCTCCTACCAAAAACTATCACTCGTATGAACG